>NW_006288437.1:333581-348710 GCF_000327345.1 Myotis davidii
GGGGAGAGAATGCACTGAGCCACACCAGGCAGGGAGATAACATTCATTTTAACCTCCTTTTATTAGTAGATGAGGCAAAGCTGGAATCTTTTCAGGAGGAATTTTTACTGTGGGTGTCTGGGTAAAATGAAAAGAGCAAAAAGTTGCGGACTCTTAAATAGAACAGATAGAGTGTATTTTATTCAGAGCCTTTGTGTTTGTTTTATTCAGCTGCCATCTACCCTGAAGCAGTTTTCCTCTGGTTACTTTAAGTAATTAAACAGGTGTTTTGTTTTTTTTCTTTTTAAACTTTATGCCCTTTTTATTTATTTATGTGTATATAAGATAAGGCATTTGAGTGCGGTGGCGGAGAGCCCAGGTTCTGGAGTTGCACAGACCAGGTGATCAGATCAGACCAATAGTGAAGAGGTCCTCATGACCTTAAGCCAGTCACTTAATTGCTCTTAGCTCCGGTGTGCTTATCCGTAAAGGGGCTGGAGTACAATAGTCCTATCTCTTTCACACTGTTGTTAAGATGATGACTTAAGAAAGACGATAAAGCAGTTCGCAGATACCAGACACGTGGTGAGCCCTAAGTAAATGTTCGCCTTGAGGAAGGATGTGGTGTTACTGTTAATTTTTAGAAATGATGAATGCTGAGGATGGGAGGATGCTGCACAAAAAGAAAACCAAAGAACATAAGACAAAAATGAAAACTACTTTCCAAAATCAGGCTTCTTTTATTGCCCTTCTTATCCTTGTGTTACTTGATACTGTAACACAATTAAGAATATTCAATATCCTATTCCCCTTACCTTTTCACCATAATTTTTGTTTTTAAAAAATAAGCCTCAAGGACTTCTTTATTCCCTTATTCATTCAACACTGAGCTGGTTGCTTGGCATGTAAGTGCATATCTTACCCGTGAGCAACGTGCTTCTTGTTCGGCGAGTAGAACAGATAATATGCTTATCCCAATGGGATATGAGAGAAATGTTCCAGTTAATACTAGGTAAGATGCATATGTGGCTTAAGAACTGAAAATTGAGGTAAGACCAGTTGTTAATTTCAGTAAGCAGGTGCAGACTCTTAGAGAGAGACACAAAGGTGGAGGTACTAGCCTAAAAGCACAGTCGGTATTAATGCTTTTTTGTAAACTTTTCATTTTGAGATAATTTCAGACATATAAAAATGAGGTAAAAAATAGTACAAAGAATTCCCATCTGCCCTTCCTCCAGATGTTAACATTTTACATAATCAAGAGTAGTACCACTAATGAAGATCAGAAAATTAATACAATATTGTTATGTCAACGACAGATCTTAGTCACATTTCTCCGGTTGTCTCATTGTTGTGTCCTCTCTGGTCCATGATCACGAGCTGCTTTTGGTTGTCCTGACTCCTTGTCTCCTTTAACCTGGAGGAGTTCCAAAGTGTCTCTCTGGATCTCTAGACATTTGATGAAGAATACGGAGCAGTTACGTGGTAGAATGGATCTCCATTAGGGTTTGTTTCCTAATGATCTGGTTCAGATTCTGCAGTTTTTATCAGAATACTAGATTATTGATTTTTCATTCATTTCAGTGGATCATATCAGAAGATGCATGATGTTGATTTAATCTCCTTACTGATGCTGTTAATTTTGCTTTCTTGGGTTAGAGTGGTATCAGCTTTCTCCATTGTAAAATTACTATTTTTCTCATTGTTCTCAATGAATATTTTGTGGAGAGTTACCTGAAGACTATGTAAGCACCCTATTTCTCACTGTACATTTTCTCATTAATTTTAACATTCATGGATGATTCTTACCAGAAGCAGTTATTGCTGTAGTATTTGTCAGTTGGTGATTTTAAAATTTGTATCATTTCTTCTATACTTATTAGTTGGAATTCTGTAAAGAATAGCTTCTTGCCTGGCCAGTGTGGCTTAGTTAGTTGGGCATCGTCCTGTGCATTGAAAGGTTGCTGGTTCAGTTCCCTGTCAGGGCACATGCCCAGATTGAGCTTGATTCCCAGGAGAGGTTGGGTAGGTTGCAGCCAGTCAATGTTCTGCTCTCACATCAATGTTTCTCTCTCCGTTTCTCTCTCTCTCTCTCCCTCTCTCTCTCTCACCAATAAATTTTTTTTCAAAATAAGAAATAGCTTCTCATCTTTCTCTTTATCTATCTATCTATCTATCTATCTATCTTAGCATGAACTCATAGGTTCTTATTCTATGGGTTACAGTCTATTATTATAGTTTACTAAAAGGCTATATAAAAATATTTGGAGTAATAAAATATTACTAAGCAAAGGAACTATTTATTGACTATCAATACCAAGTGCAAGTGCATGTCATTAATGCAGTGGTATGCTATGGTCTGACTGTGCTGCTCTCTGGGCAGCGTATGTGACTTGACTTCTGACCCATGAGAGGTTGTCATCTTGGTTCCTATCAACCCGTCTCCATCTTATTATTTCCTCTTGTAATAATAATAATAATAATAATAATAATAATAATAATATGAAGAGAATTGATGTGTCAAACTGCCTGAGTGTCCTAGCTTAATTGGGATGGGTGACAAAGGAAGGTGAGAGAATTTTGAACCCAGATACATTGCAGTAATTGATAGATGAGTCAGACCTGAAATTTGCACATCCTGTCTGAGCTTTAGGTGGGTGTTGTGGTTCTTTAAACCAAGCTTCTATAACCTGAGGTTTTTTTGCTGTTTTTGTTTTCGGGTTTTTTGCTATCCTGTGGCTCACTCTAACGTTTTGCTGATCATCTTACACTTGGTCATATCTAAAAACAGAACAGATACAACTGTTCTAGAAGCTGCTGTCTTGGTGGACACACACTTACAGGTAAAGCAGTTTTCATTGCCAAATTTCCATTTCATATGTGATGAAGATCATTTTTATCCAGTTATATTCTTAACAGTCATTTGGTAATTCTGCACTTTAATACCTAAGTAGCAACATATATTCTGAATAGCCACCAAGTAGGCCACGGAAACAAGCTTTATAGCATCATAATACATAATAAATACCGCCAGGGCCCTCAGGGTTAGTGTTCTGCATCAGAGGTTAGAGGAAAGAATAAACACATAACTAAACTGTTATCTGATAATCGGGGCACTATAAGTCCTTGTTGAAATTAGCAAATTGGGTCAAGGAAAAGGCATGGTATCGTTAACAGCTTCACGCCAAACAAAAGGCAGTCTGTCCTATATGCTCTATTCATGCTTTGGCCTGTGGTTGGAAACCTATCTAGTGGGCAAGCTTTTTCAGTCAGGTGCTTACCAAGTACGGAGCATCACATAACAGTCTAATCACTGGAAGGGTCTGTCTTAGTCTATGTGGGTTGCTGCATCAGAACACCACAGACGGGGTGGCTTATAAACGCCTGTTCTGGAGGCTGGAGGTCTAAGATCAAGGTACCAGCAGCGTCATGTTTTGCTGCAGGTTCTCTTCCTGCTTCATAGGTGGCTCCTTCTCTCCATGTCCTCATGTGGTAGGAGAGTCTAAGGATCTCTGGGGACACTACTGATCCCCGTTCATGAGCTCCACCCTTTTGCCCTAAGCACCTCCTAAAGACCTCACCGCTTAACACCACCATCTTTGGGGGTTAAGATTTCAACATATGAATTTTGGGGGACATAAATATTCAGACTGTATAGCAACATCTAATACCTCTTCCTGTTTTCCCATCACTTAGTGAAGGTAAAATATCTTTTTTCTTAATCCCATTTGAAAGAAATCTTAGGTTTTTCCCCTCAGTAGAATTTAGCACATTTATTGCTATTGTAATGACAAGCTCTGTTATCTTTGTTGTGAAGTAATACTTTCCATAAGAAGTATATTTCCTGTAGAGCAGTGGTTCTCAACCTTCCTAATGCCGCGACCCTTTAATACAGTTCCTCATGTTGTAGTGACCCCCAATTTCATTGTTACAAATTGAACATACTTAAAGCATAGTGATTAATCACAAAAACAATATGTAATTATATATGTGTTTTCTGATGGTCTTAGGTGACCCCTGTGAAAGGGTCGTTTGACCCCCAAAGGGGTCACGACCCACAGGTTGAGAACCGCTGCTCTAGAGCGTTAAAAAAGATAGGAGAAAACTAGTGAGATTGGGTTAACAAATGAACAAATTAGGAAAATAACATTTCCTAAGGCTTCTCTGAGGTTAGGCCTACCCCCTCAGTGAAAATGGTAAACCACCTGACATTTTACATTTGGATACATTATTATTTATATTTTAACTTTATCTTGAGTGTTTTTTATATGTTATCTAAAAGTCACTCTTGATTTTTGAAATCTAATATAGAATTTTTTTAAAGGACAGCCTGTTTTATTCACTCAGTTGATATATTGCTTTCCTTGAAATCAACATTGTCATCCCCTCTCGCTTACTGTGCTAGTGGAGATATTTCTGATTTTAGAGTAAGTCTAGATTTTAGAGTAAGTCTAGGTTTAGGGAGCTCTTTATGCATCCATATTTTTGAAGAATGCAAACAGGTAATATTTAAACCACATGTAAGTAAAATATGAAGTAAAACATGCTTATAATAGGTGGTTTCTTTTCCCCTTTCTCTTTTCAGGCTTTCAATAGTGTTGTTTAGAGATGGTGAGTTTAAAGGTGTTTAATGAATACATTCTTAAATATATTGACCTAAGTCTCCCATAAATGTTCTGTTCTTTTTGATTAGCCATCAGTTAATTTAATGGGAGTGAGGGAGAAACTTGTTTATTGTTGTCATTTTGTTTTTGTATCACTTTAAAGCATTTAGGGTACCATTTTTCCCCTATGATTTCTGGGCCTTTGGATGATGAAAAGGGTTCATATATGTTATAAATATGTTTTCAATAATGGACATGAACATTCTTTGTAAATTTACAAATACTATGCAAATATACAAACACTGTTTTCCTCAAGAATGGCTCAGCTGGTAGAAGTGAATAGTGTTTGGAAAATATTTTATTTCATTGATTTTATGCCAGTAAAATTATCATTTAGTAAGTCACATTGCATTCTGTCAGTCCAAACTTTGGTGACTTGATAAACAGGAATTTAATACTTGGCATTATAGCTTTTGGTTTTTGGAGAGATAGATAAAAGTATCAGGATTTGTCTTTGTTAGATGTAATAGTAAAGTCACTTTTAAAGTGTACACATGAAGGATTTAATTTAAAATTTGTTCAGCAGCCCAGCTGGAGTGGCTCAGTTGATTGAGTGTCATCCTGTGCACTGAAAGGTTGCCAGTTCAATTCCCGGTCAGGGCACATACTTGGGTTTGGGGTTTGATCTTTGGTTGGGGCATGTATGGGAGGCAACTGATTGATGTTTCCCTCTCACATTGATGTCTCTCTCTCTCTCTCTCCCCCCCCCCCCTTCTCCTCTTCTCTCTAAGCATCTCTTCAGATGGGTATTAAAAAACAAAAATAAAATTTGTTTAACAACTGTATCTTGCAGTTGGTCCCTAGGGTGGGCAGGAATGTACAAAGATGAGTAAAAGCTAGTTCCCATTTCCATAAAGTGCTTATAATCTAGGAGGAAAAAAAAAACAAAAAACGAGGACTACTGGCCAACTTTTCTCTCATATGAGAAATTTTCTGTTATCCTGCCATTAGGCAAATGCTTATATTTCTTATTCTCCTGTCTTTACATAAGGAATCAGTAGGGTCCTCAAATCATTGCTATCACTGAGTATCATGGGGATTCTTAAATTCAACAATGAAAGACTTTGCACATAGACAAAGCCCTTGTGTGGTTAAATAGCAGCAGTGAAATCATAATATGCCATATATCACAGCAAGGTTTTAAGTGACTTATCTTTCTTTACATATTAGATTTTGGTTTAATAAATGCAGGTTTATTTCAAATATTTCTTAGATGTCTCATGCTGATGTGCAGGAAAAGGCGATGCAGTAGCTTTTGACTGCTTTCCTGTTGATGTTCTATACAAAGAGTTTTGTTTCTATTTTGAGTTGGAACCAGTGAGCATTGGTAAAGCTCTCATTCTTTCTTTCTTCTTCTTCTTCTTTTTTTTTTAATCCTCACCCAGGGATATTTTTTCCACTGATTTTTAGAGAGAGAGGGGAAGGGACGGAGGAAGGAGATAGAGAGATAGAGAGAGAGAAAGATCAAATGGTTGCCTCCTTCTAAGGCCAGGGATCGAACCCGCAACTGAGGTATGTGCCCTTGATCAGGATCAAACCTGTGGCCCTTCAAGTCCCAGGGCTGATGCCCTAACCACTGAGGAACCAGCCAGGGCAAAGCTCTTTCTTCACTCTCAAAGGTCTGAGTGGATCCTGCTTGTCGTCAGGGGACATTTCCATCAAGCAGCAGTGACTTGGCATGACCAAAGGACCTTTCCCACTGCTGAAGGACAAAGATAAATTCTAGTTCTCTGGCATTTCCTGAGATGTATGTGATAACATGTGACAAAGGAGAAAAACAGCATAAGAAAAATTCACAATTAACAATTGTTAAATAACAAAAATTCAACTGAGCAAATTTTAAAGATCTAATTGGCTTTATAGTTTCATGAAGAGGGCAGCACCCCATCTAGCAAGGAGAAAGGAGCTCCAAGGAGCTGTAAAATGGAAGGCAGAGGAGGCGGGGCAAGGAGAGAGCAGATGACTCCATCTTCTTTTGGGGGATGGAAGGCCTATGTGGCAGATGACCTCGTTGGTGCTGTCCAGAAAATTCCAGACTGACCACTTAAGACTACATTCCCAGGAAAGCATGGAACTGCAATTAGGTTAGCTCTTAAGTCTTGGTTTGGTAATGTGGGACTTAGCAAAAGTGCCTCCTTTTTGGTTGTTTCTCTTCAATACATTGAAACAAGAAAATTTTGATTTTCCTCTGTTAGGACTAAAATAAAAAAAGCATGATTTCCATGGAATTCCATACAGCAATCCCTTGATTTTACTGTAAATAGATTTAGAGGCAAAAAAAAAAAAAGTTAGCAGGAATTAACTTATTCAGAGTTGACAAAACATGAATTTGGAGTTATCTAAATCACATATCTAACTGAGTATGACTGATAAGCTTTGTTAGGTTCTTTAAACCATATTTTCCAAAGGCAAGCAAACTTAAGACTCTAAACTATAAGATCAAAGAGGAAAATATGTCTGAATGCAAAATTGACTCCTGAATAAAAAAAAAGACATTTGTGAAAAATTTTAAAGAAATTATGTACTATTTAAGATCTGTATCATAGTACCTCAGATCTGACTTTGGAGAGACAATTTTAGAGTAGTCCTATGTTCCTAGGCATATGATATTTGTAGTGCTGGGGTGGGCGTAGGTCATATACTCACCTCCAGTCTGCTCTTTATTTTAAGGAAAACTGTTAGCCACAAATGATTCAGAGGAAAGATAATTGAAATATAAGAATGAAAGAAAAAAATTGAGTCTTTTATAAAAGCTAAGAGTACAGTTCTCTGTCCAACCTTCTAGAAGTTTCCAGATTTAAAATCCAATGAGAACTGCGTAGATTAAATCTGGTATGTGGATCCTTAATTCATGATCATAGCATATGGTAAATGAGAAATTAATGTCAGTTGATCTACTTAGGAAATAAGGTTCTTTGTTATCTAATTCTCTGGGGGCTTTTGCTTATCTATTTTTTAATATGCTTTTATTTATTTTAGAGAGAGAGGAAGGGAGAGAGAGAGAAACATCAATGAGAAACATCATCAGTTGGCTGCCTCCTGCATGCAACCCAGGCATGCTCCCTGACCAGGAATCCAACTGCTGACCTCTTGGTGCAGGGGTCAACGCTCAACCACTGAGCCACCCCAGCTGGGTGTATCTATTTTTATAGTTGGTAGAATAAATACCTAGAATGTGGTGGGAGGAGGTGGGAAAAGGAGAGAATTATTTATGCAAAACTCATGTGGTTTGCAAGTGCTTTTTCCTAAAATAATGAAAATGGTAGAATTTTTGTTCTTTTGCCATTTTTTTGAATTAGGAGTATTTGTGGATAGAAGATATATAATTCAATTTTGAAAAGTCATGAATCATGCAGTGATGACAGTTTACTTTTTTAATGACCAAGTTTTCAAAAAGTGCTCGTTATTTTTATTATTTGTAAAACACTTGAACACATTTGTGGGTATATATGCATCAAAGGAAAGGGATAAAAACATCCTGTTTTCAACCATGAAAAAAATATTAGCTAAGCTAATGATTATTTTTTGAAACCACATCACTGTGCTTTACATTAAAATATAAAGTAAATTCAGATCTATACGAAAAAGTGATTTTCTGCATTTCAGTGTGATGGAAGACCTAAACTGAAATCTAAATTGAGCTTATCCTCAACTTTCGGAAACATTTTCTGGACATAAGAGAATTATGTAAGAAATGTAGCCTGGTATGTCTGAGAAACAATCTCCTCTTGTTCTGAATAAAATAGCTTTAGACTATTGTTTGCTCAACAATTATTTCTTTTTTAGACAAAACTTAAGTTGCCTGTTGGGTTTCACTTAGAAAAATGCACTTACACATGTTTGAAATAGTCTTTTAGGCTAAAGCATCTAAGTCCCCAGAAAAACATGACTAATTCAGCATATCGGATAGAGAAGCTCTGAGCTCGGAAGCAAGTTATTCTGAAGTTTTGAACAGAATGTATTTTTAGAAATGAGGGTGAGTAGAAACTAACTTACAAGAAGGCAGTTTAAATATTTAGATACCAAAAGTGCTGTTAATCCCTTGCAATCATTTGATACAAATTTATATGCCAAACTTTCAAAGTTTTTGCAAATTCCTGGCATGCTTTACCTGTGATTACCAGGGGCATCATCCCACAAACCCACAGAGGGACTTGGCTGGACCGCGGCTTCCTCGGAAGGTACAGGACCACAGCGTTGGCTGTAATGTCATCTCTTTCCGTGGGGCACCATGTCCAGGACTTGAGGGTCCAGTGTCAGAAATGTGTACTGAGATTGACACCAGTATAGGGCTGACCATAGAGGAATCTAACTGTACCTTTCCCTTCTCATGATCCAAAGGAGTCCAGTTCCCCTCTCTTCTGAGTTATTTCACTTTATTTCTCGTCTATTCAATGAGAATAATCCAACATCATCAGCATGAGGGGAAAGCAGCTAGTACATATGGAAGTTTTGGGGACTGTTTTACAGTGAGATGTGCGATGGCTATGTGAATGCTGCCTAGGAGCCTGCCCCTCGCCAGCGTGGATGTAAAGAGGACTGAGTTTCTATCTCAGCGGAGCTTTACTCTCAGGGCATGCAGAGGGTTCTGCCAAAAATACCCGGAGCTGTTTATTCCCCCAAACACACAGCTGAATGTCCTGTACTCTGAACGCCCCCCACCCCCCATAGAACAATAGACTCCAAATATTTTTTATCTCATACCATGTGTGTGAAATCTAAGCATGCAAACGCGTACTTATTTATATATTATTATATTCACGTGCAAAATTAATGTTATGTACATCTTACAGCATCCCAACAACTAAAAATTTTAAGACTAAATATTTTAAAATAATTTTAACACTATAAAAATCTTTTGCCCTCATTATAATAATCATTTTTTAGTGAAAACAGTATAATGAATTTGTGGAGATTTTTAATGAAAATTTTATTTTAATGTTGATTTTTTTAAGCCTACATCGAAGGTTCTGTATATTTTGATTCTTGCTTTTAATAGCTTTTGTTGCTGGAAAACACACACAAAGGTTTATAAATACAAATGGAAGAACTGTATCACTCGCCAACTATCTTGCTCCTTCCTTGTCTCAGCCCATCCTGAGAGTTTTAGTTCACTTGACAAAGCTTCTAGTTGACTTCCAACTGTTAAATTTCATTTTTCCTGAAAACAACTGAAGTTACTGGAAGGTATTATTGTTTATAGGGCATGAACAAATGGTTTCAAAGCCCATTAACAGATAGGCTTAAAACTCTGCAAGATTTCTAATAAGCTAGAATATTCTGTTTCCAAGTTTTTGCCTTTTCATAGGTGACACGGTTACATTGTTTTTGGCCACAAGATCACAAAATAGTGGAAGCATGTCCAAACATCTGTTTTTAGAATTCTCTCTTTTCAAAGCTTTAGTTTCTCTTGAAAAGCAGTTACTTTCTTAGTTGATGCTGAGTCTTCCCTTTGCTTTGAAAGGAAACTTAGTGTGTTTATTTCCTTGCTGCGGAAGAGCACACTACAGGCAGGCACCTCTGAGCCCGGCAGAGGGTCACAGATTTGGAGCACTGTCCGTTTGCAACGGAAGCACGCATGACTCATCTTTCAAATTTCACTACTTTTTTTATATAAATTTTTTTCTTTATTGATTAAGGTATTCCATTGTCCTTATCCCCCATTGCCCACTCCCCCACTCATGCCATCACCCCCCTGGTGTCTGTGTCCATTGGTTAGGCTTATATGCATGCATACAAGTCCTTTGGTTGATCTCTCCCCCTGACCCCCACCCTGTCCTACCTTCCCTCTGAGGTTTGATGGTCTGATCGATGCTTCTCTGTCTCTGGATCTGTTTTTGTTCATCATTTTATGTTGTTCATTATACTGCTCACTCTGCTTTCCTCTCAACCATACAGAGTAGATACGGTAGTTCTTTTGTTTTGGTGTGTTTTTTTAAAAAATTATTTTTCATTGTAGTTGACATGTTGCAGGAGGAATTAGTGGGCCAGATTTCCCAGACACGAGTGGGGATGAGGTTTTTGGGATGCCACTGAAATAAGAATTTTCAGAAGCCCCCGCAGAGGATGGGCTGTATTGGCGTGAAGTTACATTCCTCGGATTCCAAAGTCCCCTGCCCCTTAAGCCAGACCTGAAAGGGGGCAGCTGTGGGTTCAGCCCACAGCACGGCCAGTGTCCAGAGCTTCCCTTCCATGTTGCAGCCGGGTGTAGTTCAGCATCCAGGCTGATTAAAGTCCTTTAGTCCCTGTGAGGGGCCCCTAAGGCCGTGAGCCACGTGGGTGCAGGGGAGCGTGCCCCTGTCACAGAGGCCATGGGGGCCTGGGCCCTGGAGCCGAGAGAGCGTGGCTCCTTTGCTTGGAAGTTGATATATCAGATTCCACATGCTTGCAGGGCCCACACCTGTTCTGGGCACTGACTCACTTTTATGTGTGATTGACGAGCAAGCACCTTCCCAGGTGACTCAGTCCTTGCTGGGCAAGTATCTGTCTGGTCTTCCCTTTCCTCCTTTCCTGTTAAATAATAACCAGGTTATTACAACAGCATCAGACAGACAACATACAATATTACATTAGTTTCAACATAGTGATTCAACATTTGCCTACTTTATAAATAGATCGCCACATAAGTCTAATAACCACTGTACATAGTTATGATATTATTGACTTATAGTCTGTGCTGTACATGACTTACTTTGTAAATGGAAGTTTGTACTTAATTCCCTTCCCCTTTTCTGCACATCGCCCACCCAGGAGAAAAATGTTGTCACTTAGATGCAGCTATAAAGCAAATTTCAGAGGCTGTGCAGTGTCTTCTAAACCTTGAGTCCTCAAATATTGAACAGTATTTTTTATGTATCTGCCAGTAGTATTTGCTGACAAAGGAATTTGTTGAATTTGGTGCCATAATGGTTTTCATATACGTTTGGCATTTTTGCCTTGGTAGGAATAATGAGTGGTATGTGATTTTTGCTTTTAAAGGAACCTGGAAAGATGTTTCTGTACACTATTCATTCAATTAGTAAAATTTCATAGTGCGTTAAGTTTTGTAGTTTAGTATTACGTGACGTTAAAACATCATTGAAAACTTATAGATATTTGTGTTCCAGTTGAGTGCTTAAAAGTTCTGTTTTGTTTTGTTTTGTAAATATGTTTTAATTTCTTTTTAGAGAGAGAGAGAGGAAGGAGGAGAGATAGAAGCATTGTTGAGAGAAACATCATTGATTGGCTACCTCCTGCACGCCCCCTACTGGGGATCGAGCATGCAACCCCGCCATGTGCCCTGGTCTGGAATCGAACCCATGACTTCTTGTTTCCTGGGTTGATACTCAACCACTGAGCCACACCAGCCAGGGGAGTGCTTAATTTTTAAGTGACCGGCCCACTTTGATAGCTCCATACTATCATCTACCGATATCTCAAGGCACAGCACACACGTGGGGAAATGCATTTATATCAGTTAATCAATATGGACAGGAGCCCACATTTCAAATAATCTCAATAACTTCAGTTGTTTTTGAACCGTTCTTGTCATTTTTTTATTAAATCATCAATGCTTTAACCTCGTAATATGGTCAGTAGAGAGAACACACCAGGAGCCCGGCTCTCTGTTAGCTCGGCCATATTCTTGTTAACGTGCTTGTGTTTTTAGCATTAGCTTCATTCAGTGGTTTCTTTCAGGCATCCTTTGAAACACGTGTCTGTTTTGTGAGGGTTAATTAAGACCAGATGTTAAAACCAGATGGTATGTTCTGTAAATCCACTCAGTTGGGCACATGTAAGCTGCAATCCATTGCGATACACTGGACATGGACAAAGGCATGGTGTTTGTCCATGGTTGGTTAACTGCCAACCCCTCCAGGTTGTGGAATTCCTGCAGTTTCTTCAGGTTACCTCCCTTACATTACATAGCTCATGGCTTTGACATATGGACTGATGCAGCTGTATGTGAAGCTGTGTAATAAATTGTGCAATGGTTAACGTTCTTACATATAAACTAAATAGAAATAGAAATTCTCCTATCTCCTTGCTGGAGAGCATGTACCCATGTTGGGGACCATTGCTTTAGAGTTATGGGATGTCTCCTGAGTTCATTGCTTCATGAGTGCTTTAATTTTTCTCTCTATTATTATTATGGAAATAATGTGAGGAACTTCAGACCCACTCCAGACTGGCAAACCTAGTCCTCCAGCTTTTACGTACTCTCTGCAAGTTCCATACACAAATATATGAAGGTACAATTTTTCTCTAAAACATAAATGGGAGCATATTTAACACTTTATACTATTTCTTGGAGAACTTTCCATATTAGCACACAAATATAGTCATTTTGCCTGGTATTTACCCTATATTTCTAGGTAATATGCTTACACTGTTGTGAATGTCCATTGTTGGTATTACCTGTGCATTTTCTGCAGTGACAGGTGATGCTATAGCTTTCCTACTCCTTTTTGTTTCTCCTTTTATTCCTCCTCTTAGTTAAATAATACACAGCTTCTGGTTAAAGTAGTAGTCAATATTGACCTTACTATGTCTCAAGGATTTTTAGTACTTGGTGAAGTATTGACTTTGGTAGCTTAGTATTGTGTGATATGAAACATCACAGAAAAAACCCCCAATAGATTTGTTTCAGTTCTTCTCCTTTGTATTAGGGGCTTCCCTCACGTGTCTAGCTGCTCATTGCTATCCATTCCATTTAACACAGTTTGTAAGTTCCGGGGACACGGACAGGTGATGCTCGTTGACCCAGTGGGCTTCTACGTGAGGGTGGCTGAGTTGCAGACAGCTTCTCTAGTGTTGCCCACTGTGGAGTGTTTCTAGGGCCTTTTCTCCCGAGAGGAATCTGCCTGTGTCCCCTCAGGAAGTGGCCACAGGAGAGCCTGCAGCAGAGCAGAGGGCAGGTGCCGAGGATCCGAGGTGAGAGCAGAGACGTCCGCCCCTCCCGTGGCCCAGCCCAGCCCTGCTCTGTGCCTGCTGTTCCCATCTCGGAAGCCTTTGGGTTCAGCCCTGTGAAGAATCAGTTCCCTGCCTGCCGCCGCGGGTGCAGTGGTTGGCGATAGGCCGCATGCTTTCGGCTTCCTGAACTCCAGGTGCTTGTTCTGCATCCATGAGAGCAGAGTGGCCACAGGCGTTTAGGTGGCAGCTTTCTCGCCTCACATCCGTTAACAATCTATTTTTTATCTTTTAAAAATTCTTTGAAATGTCTCCTCTTCTGTTGTCTGCTCACCAGTTTTCTTTGCCATGTTGCCTTCTTCCACCTCTATCTCCCTTTACTGTCATTTTAGCAGAGTTTCTGGAAGAGAAGGAGATAAAAATGCGTGGCCCATTCACCACCTAAAACAGGGACCAGGAAAACTGCATAGGCTGCATAGCGGTAACCTTCCTCTTACTGTTCTCTCTTCTGCAGTAAAACAAGCTGCCCCCTGCCCTGTTCCTGGAAAGAAAAACAAAAGTCAAAAAAAAATAGGTCTCAACTTTGACGTTTGCTGAAGAAACCTGTTTTATTTTTTAAATGCTGAACTATATGTGCCCATTCCCTTCTCCATCATGTTGTAGGTTTTGTCGGCCATGTGTGAATGATTGGGCTTCTAAACGCATGGCTGTCCCTCCTCGCCTTTTCAGCAGATGTGGTCCCCGTCTGGGTGTCAGTGAGACAGCTGCTTTACATACCAGCTCCACCTCGTCTTCTCCGGAGCCAGAGGGTGTGCGAGAATTGCTATCAGCCTGACACCTTCCAGTGCCTTCTGGGAGCTTCTCTTTCATAGTCCACTTGGGGCACTGTACTTTTAGGGTGTCCTTGTCACTGGATGAATGTACAGAAAGACATCAGGAAGTCTTAAATTCCTTTGGCATGGTAGATATCTGAATATAAAAAGTAAACTATGCTCATTTGAAACTCTCAAAATCTGTTTCTTGGAGTGTGTGTCATTGTTAGCATTCCTGTCCCCTCTCCCTGCAGGTGAATAAAGTTCGTATTCATTCAACCTCCACTAAGTAGTTGAGTGTTATATTTGAGTATCTTCCATTGCAAGTGTTAGAAACCTAATTTCCATTAGCTTAAAGCAGTGGTTCTCAACCTTCCTAATGCCGCGACCTTTTAATACAGTTCCTCATGTTGTGGTGTCCCCCAATTTCATTGTTACAAATTGAACATAATTAAAGCATAGTGATTAATCACAAAACAATATGTAATTATATATGTGTTTTCCGATGGTCTTAGGCGACCCCTGTGAAAGGGTCGTTCGACCCCCAAAGGGGTCGCGATCCCCAGCTTGAGAACCGCTGGCTTAAAGGGCTTATTGGTGTGTGTATCTGGGAAGGATGGCAGGGATAGGCTGGCCTCAGGATCCAGTGGGTTCAAAGGCTCAAATGATGTCACCTCCACCATGGCTCTTGTCTCTCTTCTCTTGACTTCCCTGTGTGCCAGCCTCAGTGCCCTTCTGGAGACAGGCTGAAGACCTGGTTACAGGCAGCTGCAGGCATCCCATCT
>NW_006288437.1:349532-376342 GCF_000327345.1 Myotis davidii
TCAGCATCCCTGCCATGTCAATGTGTTGATGTCAACAAAGGACCAAGATCATGCGATGTCCTTGATTATAATATTGGGGAGCTGTGACTTCTTACCCTATTTTTGTGCAAGCCCTACACCCATTTAAACAAAGCACTTCATGAGGTCATTTATTTCTTCTAAAATGTAGAGAATTCTGTGGAAAGTTGTTTTGCAATTCATTGGTATCTGTGAGACCGCCTCCCCTGTGCCAGGCTCTGGAGCCCGGTGGTGGCTGAAACCCTGGGATGAGGCAAGTCATCCAGGCCAAAGGTTCTAGGAGTGGTGGGACCTGTGCCCAACTAGAGGGTGCATTCCGGCTGCTGCTCAGCACCAGATGAGTGGTTCCAGGCTAGATGCCAGATCGTCCTGCTTTTCAAAGAAGCCAGAAATCCCAATCTGTATGTAAATTTTCTCAAGGCTGAAAAAATTTGGTAATTAATTCAAGCGTTTTCTAAATCACTGTCTGGGCCAAACAGTACATTACTTGCAATCTCTTGTCTTCTCGAACTCATTCGAAGAAGCAAGATCAAGAGAGCTGAGCAATGTGTTCAAGGTGATGCAGGTGATGAAGTGGCAGGACCACGTTTGTCTCCTGACTCCACGCCTGGCGGCCTTCTGTGTGGACCATACTCACATTGTAAGATCTTGTTTTCATTGGCAAGGTTTTTCTTGAATTTTTAAGAGCCTGTATTACCTCTGTTAGAGCCTGTAAATTGTTGGCCGCATTTCAAGTTTAATATCAGATGCTTTGGTTCATGAAAGGTAAAATGTTAACATGACTTCATTCTTTCGGATGAGGTTGGCAGAGGGCCAGCCAGTGAGGAACACCCACCAGAAGTCTGATTGAGCGTGCAGATACCACGTTGACAGATGGTCTATGGTAGGGTGTGTGTGTGTCATAAATTAGAGATTCTTAGCAAGAGTTTAAATATTTCTGATGACATTTTAATTTTAGTCAAGTAGCCATTAATCAAAAGATTGACTTAATGATCCTTGTTCAACAGAAAAATCCCCTTAAGTGTAATAATTCGGGCTTTTTAGTTTAGTAGATGCTGGCATGACAGGCCTCTGTGCCGGATTGATTCACAGCTCTGCTTTGCTATCAGAACAGTTTTATTTGGCTCACTGAAATAAAGCATTGTTTTTCTAGGCATTTGAAGGTAGCTCACATTTCAAAAGAAGGCTTTAATTAAAATAAACTTGCATCTTTGATTTTGTCTTATCTGCAAATGCAAAGACATTAACTCTTTTAAAAATGGTCTTAGAAAATGAATTGTGTTGGAGCAGCTGTAGAAAATTGAGCCTCCTGCCTAAAGACAAATAAAAATACATTTCACAAACATTTTCAGCTGCCTGTTTCTCCTACCTCTATAATTGACTCTAATTTGCTCTGCCTGCCCCTGAAACCTCAGAACTTTTAAATTGCTACTCAATTAGCAGTCTACTAGTAAGTTCTAATGAGAGCCACACCATTCCAAGTGCGGGCTGCACACGCTTGAGTCATAGTGAGCGAGACTTGAATTTTTAAAATTTATTTCAACCTATATTTGGCACACTACTATACATTTCTAAATGAGAGCTTATGATCAAGCTAATTTAAAAAAATATAGAATAAGAAATTGCAAATAGTTACCAAATACATGGTAGAAATCAGATTAAAAATTTTAAATAATCTTCCCCACTGCTTTAAATTTGCTAAGGAAATTAGTAGAAAAAAGAGAAAATGTTGCCTTTATGATATTCTTTGTTCTAAGGACATTGTGGTTACTATAGCCACATAAAGTATGAACTTTGGTATATAAATCAGCGGTGCTATCCCCATTTTACAAACAATGGTATTGCAAGAATTTTGTAGAAGTCTGCTCTCAGGCATTTGAAAGGGGTGGTTACAGGTATTGCACCCAATTTGGACAATTCTGTGTACACCAGCAGCCTAACTAATTTGTTAAAGTTTCTTAAAATTATTATGTCTGTTTCCCTGCTCCCACTCCCCACCCCCTCTTGAAATAGTGTACATGAGAGAACCCTGGGGAAGGACATGTACAATCTTGACTTGTCTCAGTCACACCATGGAAAATATTTTCTTAGAAGTGCACCTGAGGTCATTGTGTACCTCTGAGGAGAATCAGGGAAACTTTAATTCACATTCAGATGGCCCCTGCTGTTTGTGCCTCAGGGACAGACGGTGCCAGGGCTTCCAGCTGATACGTCTCAGTAGCTCTGGAATGCCCTCAGCTCTCAGGGTCTAGTAGTACTTTTAGTTTTCTACTCATGTAGTTCCTAAATCCAACGAACTAGAGCAGAAATGTTCAAAGTAAACGGTTTGGTGGCAGGAATCCTTCTATGCTTATCAACCATGGAATCCACAAAGGAATTTTGCTTTTTCGGATGAATCCAATAAGTGCTATTTTCAGATGCTGATATGATGAAGGGATATGGAGGGGGGAAAGATATCTTTAACATTAATGGTGAATTTATATCACTTTTTTTATCACTTAAAGTCAGGATCCTTTCATGGAAGCCAGAAGCGATTGAAAAACTTGAAAAGTCTGGGGAATCTGATATGGCATTTATTATTTGATTTCCCTAAGAAATTAATTAAAGTTAAAGTAGTGCCCCAAATAGTGGACATGTTGAGTTATGCATTACAACCCCCCCCTCCCCCAAAGGTCTTGAGTCCTTTGTGTTAATCTTGCCTGTATTTATAACTCCATAATCCTCCTACTTTTTTTTTTTTTTACTGAATTGTGTTTTAAAATGTACACTCATATCTAAATGGTAGGAATGTTGTTTGGGAGATAAAATAAGCCCTCTTCAATCTGCTTCTTGAGATATTGAGGAGGGGTAAGTGGGCCTTTTAAGATAATTCCCACTCTTGCTGTCTCCTGTCCTGCCCCCACCTCAGATGGACCAGCTGCCAGGAAACCAGTTCCTCCGCCCACTCTCATTCAGCCTTTCTACCCAGCAGCACACCCTGCTGGATGCCTCCTATTTCTTCTCAGTATGCCATGATTTGTAGGGAGTTGTCTATTCTAATTAGATTAACTGTCTCTGACTACCACATTTGAGAGTTTTCTTTTTCCCTGTTTTTTTTAAGCATTTTTTTTTTTTTGCTCCTTTTTGTGTATGCTTGGCTGAATGAAAACCAGTTACTAATTATGGGTTAGTCTGGAACTGTGGTATTTAGGGTGAATATATCTGAATTAATCAAGCACCATTAATAATGTCTCACAATTTATGAACATATTCTTGACTTAAAATTATATACATTAGTGAATTTATTTTTTAAATATCTCAGTGTGAAATGGCTTTGTGGATATACCTCTGTATGTCTTAATTTCAGAACCATTACCAGCTGGCTCTCACGTATTTATTTCTTGTCCAGTAGCTATTTATTATACCCTTTTTTGCAGCTTAATTGCAAACTTTGTTTTCTTGCCAGTGTGAATTCAGTGTTACATCTGCAGGAATGACACTCATTCCAATCAGCAGATCTGGAGAGAACACACACACACACACACACACACACACCACCTACGTTTTACAGTGTTGGACATAACTTGAGTGGGATAGGAATTTGCATGTTTTGCTGAAGAGAGAAACCAAGACACATTTTCTGAGTTGGGCCATTTAACATTTTAAAAGGAAAAGTCCACATAAATTTTACTGTGCTGTGTGTGAATCATAATTTTCATAAAGGAAAACTCAGACAATTTGCTTTAATAAATAATTGTCTGGAAATTGATTTTGTATCTTTCAAGCATTCTGTTTGCAATTCATTAAGATTTAATGGACCTTTGGGGAATATTTATTTTCCCTTTTTTGAAATGACAAGGAATGTTAGAGAAGTGACAACTTCCCAGTGATAAGGTCTTCACCGCTGAGATAATGGCAGTAGGTCATGGTGCATATTCAGTTAAACGTGTTTTTAATCATTTATCCTAAGCATATAGTTAATTATTCCTCTTTTAAAGTAGGAATCCTGTAGAGGTTTTAAATGCAACGGGTCCTTGTATTTCAGGTG
Organism: Myotis davidii; assembly: GCF_000327345.1. Lineage (NCBI taxonomy): Eukaryota > Metazoa > Chordata > Mammalia > Chiroptera > Vespertilionidae > Myotis > Myotis davidii. Next base: position 353,578 of record NW_006288437.1, read on the forward strand.
TATGTCTTATGAAGTTGCTGTGCTTCTTACCTCACAGGCTTTCAGCAGCTCCAAATGACCTTTGGTCAGCCAGCCCCGCCCCCTGAATTTTATATTTAAGGAAACTCAAGTGAGTTGCCTGACTGAGGAAGATTTAGCCTGGATTAGTTCACCTAATCTCATCAAGCCTCGATTTCCTTATCTGGAAAATGGGGATGATAGTCCCTACTCCCGTTTGCTTATAAAGATCCAATCAGATACTGTGTCCGAAGTGTTCAGTGTGTGCTTAGCAGGTGCTCACCAAGTATTGCAGTAAGACTGGTGGCAAGTATTAATGTGAGTGTAGGCCATGCTGCACCCAGATCTCAATGGCTCTCCCCATCCTTCTCCCTTCACCACCCACAGGGTCAACTAATATTTTCCCCTCCACCTATACTCTCCTCCTTTCCCTTTCCCCCCAACTCTTGAATTATAATACAACCAGGAACATTTGGGCAACTTACAATAAACCTTCTAGTCACCCTCCCAGCCCCCCTTGGCCATTGGGTCTATTGATGTTGACAACAAAGCTTCTTTTTTTATGTCTTATGTGGGGCCCCCGTGCTTCCACATTAACACCCAGTGACGAAGCAGAAAGGCACAGCTGGTTCACACTTGCCTGTTTTGGGGGTGACTAGTGCCAAATGACAGAAATAAGAGACCCTTCCCAGGGCACTAGAGACCCAGCCCACAGCCTCTCTGCATGGGGGTATTTAAAATGCACTTTTATGGTCATGAGCTCTCTAGGACTGTGAATACAACTGTCAGTACAAATAGAAAATGAAAAAATATTTGCCAAAGTGGTTTGACAACTAGTACTTCATAAGTATAAAGTGGTATCGCACTTCTGTTGTGAGAGTTTATTAAATATTTGTCACCTGAACGAAGCTTAAATGTGGCCTTAATAATAGAACCTAGTGCTTTTAGTTTATTAACTAACCTAATAAAAGTTTAATAATCTCCAAAAGCATTTTCACCTTCGTAAATTAAAAACTAGTTGCAGTTCATAATACATGCTTTATTTCTATGGGGTGAGTATGTTTTATTTTCCCCCTCAAAATAGTAATGGTTAACACAAATTATTTTTTCTTATGAATATTATATAGCACATATAAATATAATTATATATGTATTGTCTATGTAAGCATCTATAAGGAAATAAAGTGTAAATGCTTTGTTAATATGATGATAAAGCATTATTAGTTTAGCTGCCAATTTTGAGGTGGGCCACATAGAATGATTGTGCTAGGTAGACAGACTAATAAATTAAAATTTTCTTAAACTGAAGACTTTGAAACCCAAGAAATTTGTCCTGAAATTTGAAAGTTCACAACCCATAGCTCTGTGTGGAATATAGAAATTAACAAATAAGATTAACTCAACTGTATTGAAGATTATAGGTCATTGTCATTGCCTGTATCACTAATGAATGTGAACTACAGACAAGGATTTCAGTGTGTGGGATGTCTAAATAGTAGTCTACAGGAGAGAGTTACCCAGGAAGTTTAATGGCCTTTCAGTTATTGGGCAGTGCTATAATTAAAGCATTTTGCTAGAACTGTTGAATGACTGGTTAGTCTCGAATACAAAAAAATAAAACTTATTTATAGAAAAAATATAGGGACTCAGGGGTACACTACTGAAAATATTGTTTACTAAATAAAAGCTCTTTTTAAGTGGTAAATCCTCTAGTTGGTGAAGTATTCTTTCATAGGTCATTAAGTCTAGCTACTCACCTGACCAGAGGTTTGGGGGGAGAATTTTGGGGGGAAAGGAGAAACCCAAAGGAAATGTGAAGGAAATGTGAAGCAATGTGAATGAAAGACAATCCAGAAGAAAGGTAAAATGCCCATGAAGTAGCTGATGCTAGTATAATTTAGTGCCAAGCTACGGCTTGATAACAGGATGATATGCCAGGATGCATTGTAATCTGCAAAATGAGAGAGTAGACAGTAGAATCTCTAAGATTCTCTTAATTGCATCATTTTATGATTCTCCATAAACCAAAGTGTAAGTGTAATAATATTTGATTCTTATCTCTTTTCTCTAGTAACAAGGGCCAAACATTCTCTACTTTCTGGGAAACTCTGATTTGTGAGTGTGGGACTTGCAGAAATAACTGAATGTGTGCATTTTCCAAACATTTTTATGAAACACGGGTCACATCTCTTCATCTGTCAAAAGTCACAGCAGCTGCACCCTCCCGAAGCCCTTGCCCAGCCCTGCTGCAGTGGCTCCTTGCTGAGCTCCTGCGGCACTTACTGTCTGGGCGCCAGCACTTCTTCTCTGCGGCTTTGTATCTCACTGTGTATGTGCTGCCCCATCAAGGGAAAGCTCTCTATAGTCAGGGATAGTGCTTTATATTGACTTTCCATTTCTAACTGGTTATCCTGGAATTCATTCCATTGCTCTTTATGGCACATTTTGTGTCCTCTTTCTGGCACATTCAACCAGCAAAGACCTCATACCTGACCAACCACCCTCTGCACCTGCATCTGCACCCTGAGGCCGACCCTGTTGGAATGCCATTCCATGAGTTCCATTGGCTTCCTACAAACTGACCACTCAGTCTGCCCCAAAGCCCAGCCCTATTTCTTCTAACTTGTTCTCCCACATTCTGTGGTCACTTTCTCTGTGTTCTCGCTAAGCCTCTGAACCCCCAGCCTGCCTCCCACTCCCAGCACATGGCCACGGCTCCTACTTCCCAGAGAAAGTTGGAGCCAGTGGCTGGGAACTACTGTCTCCCCTCAGCCAGATTCTGCCCCTTGTATACAACTCCTGTCCTGTTCTCTCTTGTTGATAGAGGACTTGCCTCCCAGAGCCATTTCTTTCATGTGTGCTTGGATCCCCTCCCTCCCACCTTCTCAGGAAGGGCCCTTCCTCCATCCCTCATCTTCATCTCTCCCCTCTCCTTCACGTCCAGACTTCTTAAAAACTAACCAGATTCAGTGTCCGCATCCTCTCACCAACTGACTCCAGGCTGGTTCCATTGCTCTGCTCCCTCACACCCCTCACACCAGGGTCACCAAAGGCTCCATGTTGTTCAGTCCAGCAGACATTTCCAGTCCTCATCCCATTTGACTTCTAAGAAGCATTCAACACTGTTCGTTCCATCTTGTTCTTGACTTACTCTCTCCTTCATGTCCATGAGGTGACTCTGCCACCTCAGTTCTTCCCGTTCTCCTTTGCAGGATCATCCTCTTCTTCGAGCTGTTAACCATTGATGTTCAAGACGGCTTCCTGTCCTCTCATTCTGTCCACTCTCGGGATTATCTCATTCACTCCTGAGGAAGAACAATGTCTCAGACGCAGAGGCGTATATTTTTATCTCCGGGCCAGGCTTCCCCTGCGAACATCAGATCCATGTGCCCACCTGCCTCCTTGACATCAACACTTACCATGTCTCAGGAGCACATCAAATTTAACAAGTTCAAAACTGAACTCTTTTTAAAATACTCTGTCTCTAAATGGCATCACGATCTTTGCTGTCACTCAGCCTGTGTTTTACCACCTCAGTATCACTGGGATCTACTTCCGCCTTTTGCCAGGCTACCATCCTCTTACAGTCCTCCTGGGCGTGCTGGCCAGCCCCATCCCATCACGTGCCCTCTCGATGTCTGCACTCCTAACACATTAACCTATTATTTCTCCAGTTAACTGTGCCCCCTTTTGTCACTGCAACCCTACTTCCTGGCATCCCTCTCCACCTGTCCTCTGCTCCAGTCCAACCAGCCCCTCCTTCAGTTATCACCACCCTGGTCCACGCCTGTCATCCTTGCTCATAGCCTGAAGTCCTGTCTCCGGACACTTGTCATTGTTGAAGTGTTACATTGGTGCAATTCTTCAGTTAATGCATGTGCCCCTCTCGACAAAAAGCACCATGGGGATGAGCACTGGTGTTTGGGCCCTGCCCAACCCAGAGTGGACGCTCACACAGTATACTCATGAAAGGAATCGATATGGGAAATGCTCAAATTACACATTCCATCTTGTCTGAAAGCTTTTCATAATTTTTTCCACAAAACATTTTTCAGAGAAGGAACTATAAAGCAAAAAGTATTTCTTTTCCTACTTCCAAATTGGGTTTTGCTTTCTCAGTAATCACTTAAAGCATAGATGTGGTAGAAGAAATGATTTATGTTCTCTCCAACTTTTTTTCTGTATAATTTAGTGAAAGCAATATGAAATTGATTACTCCTTAATTTTCCTGGCCATCCTGTAAACTTCCATTGTTTTTGTTTACACTTTTATTTCCACAAAATATTGAAAAATTGATTGGCATCAGTTTCATTCTGATTGTTCTTATTGTCACAAGACTTGGCCTTTAGTTCTGATTCTCTCTTTTTTTTAAACTTTGATATTCCAGTGCTAATATAAAGATGTAAATTTAATTTTCTTTACAAATATACTCTGATAATCCTATATAATAAAAGACTAATATGCAAATTGACCGAATGGTCAATGTGACATGCACTGACCACCAGGGGCAGACGTTCAACGTAGGAGCTGTCCCCTGGTGGTCAGTGTGCTCCCACAGGAGTGCTGCTCAGCCAGAAGCCTAGCTCATGGCTGGCGAGTTCAGCAGCAGTCATGGGAGCCTCTCCTGCCTCTGTGGCAGCGCTAAGGATGTCCGGCTGCTGGCTTACAGCATCAGTCAGACATCCCCCAAGGGCTTCCGGACTGTGAGAGGTTGCAGGCTGGGCTGAGGGTTTGCCCCACACACCTGAGTGTACAGATTACATGCACTGGCCCTCTAGTTATTTAATATTGTAAGATACTTGAGTCAACTAAATAGGAGAGATTATGTGATTTTAAATTAGTCTAGAGTTTTGTTAAGTGGCACTTTCAGACATTTTTACTCACCACAAAATGAAGGAAATTTTAATTAATACAGAACAAGCTAAATGTGATGCCTGGTTAAGTTATCACATTAATTTGATAGGAGAATTGTGAGTTGGCCTTATACAAATGCAGCTGGTACAGAGTTATCCCAAGAAAACCACTTGCATGAAAAGGTGCTATGAATCAGTTTTTATGAGGTAAGGATTAACTGGTGGTTGTAATTAAGGTTGTTTGGGTCATTATAAAGTGGCTATAGGTTATAATCTAATACAATGAATTTTAAGGTATTCTGATCATTTTATCCCATAATTAGATTATATCATTTGTTGTTTTAAGCATCTGCTGCTATTTATATCTGTGCTTCCCTAACTGTGGGAAGTGTCCTAGGGCATTGCAGCAAATTCTGAGGCGTGCCACAGGATATTTTAAAATTTCAAGGGCAACATGGGCATACACAATATCTGTAGGACAGATGCAAACCACTAGCTGGAGCGAGTTCACAATTTAAATTTAAATTGTCCTGCTTTCCTTCCAGTGATGTGGTATCTTTGGGAAGTTGGATTCTCAGCAGATGTGTAAAATGGGAAAGTCAGAGTGGATCAGGAAGTGTGGGTAGTTTGATCATAAGGTTTGAGTATTTGTGCAGAGCCCAGTAGAACATAATTATATTCTAATTAATATATGTATTCTATTGATTAAACAATTACTGTAATATTTATTAAAATATTAACATAATATTTCTTTTAGAAAATGCGGTGGCTTGCACATATGTTTTTTCTTTTCGTCATAGTTTTGAAAAATTATTAAAGTACTTAATTTTCAGATCAGGTAAGTCTTTAACATGATTTAAAAATCAAAAGCATAAAAATGAAGCCTGAGAAGTCCCCCGTCTGGGTTGATGGCAGCGCCCTCCCGATTGCTCAGGCCAAAGCCTCTGAGCAGGACTTGGCTCCGGTCTTTCTCACACACACATTCAGGACCACAGGAAATCAGGCTGGCTCTGCTTTCAAAATATGTGGTCACCCTAGTCAAATAGGCTATTGTTACGGTTACTCATAACTGATCTTGCTACTTCTGCACTTGTGCTTCCCCCACTCCAAACCCTTCTCCCACCCAGTAATCTTCTGAAACCCTAAGTTGGTTAAGTGATATCATCACCTTACCACCCAGAACCCTGCATCAGCGTAAAGTAAAAGCCAGAGTCCTTTCAGTGATGTCCAGAGTCCTATAGGCCCAGCTTCCCTTTACTTCTCTGATCTCAGTTCCTCCTATTCCACAGGTAATCTGCTACAACCAGGCTAGTCCCCTCAACCCAAGCATACCAGGCACATCCCTGCCCCAGGGCCTTTGCACTGGAATGCTGACTCCGTTGTCTCTTTCAAACCTTGGCCCACTCTAACCTACCCTATTTTTAATGTATCAGTAATCCCCACCCATGTACTGATGGCCATGTCCTAGCTCTTTTATCCTGCTCTTTTTTTTCATAGCTTTCTAACATAGTAGATAATTTACTGCCCACATTGTAATTTACTAAGTTTATTGTTTTATTGTCTGACTCTCCGTGGTACAATATAAGTTCGAGGAGGACAGGCACGTTAATGTGTTTTGTTCAACAACCTATCCAAAGCAACTGGATGAACACTTGGCAGTAATAGGTGTGTAGCAAATACTGAATGAATAATGTTCAATTTAAATTTGTTGTCTGTTTGAACTATCAAAGCATATTCAAATCTTTCTCTTTAACGATGGATTGTCCATTCTCCCAGAGGTCTGAACAGTTTTTGCTCTATACTTTCGGGCTAATTAGGTACTTATAAAATATGAATCTTATCTTTTTGGCTAATTGAACATTTTATCATTATGTACAGACCTTCTTTATTCTTAGCAATGCTTTTATCTTAAAGTTATTAGTTTATCTAATATCAGTAAAGGTAAACTAGCTTTCAATAGTTTTAGTACTATTTAATATGTATTTTTTCTTCCTTAACTTTTAATCTTTTGAGTTCTTATGTTTTAGTTCTGTCCCTTGCATGTAGTTTATAGTTGTTTTTACTTCATTTCAACCATCTTTATTTTAACTTCTAGCTACTTTTGCCTACTGTGATTGTGTACAGATCCAGGTTTGTTTCTTTCATTTACTTTCTATTTGTCCTACTTTTACAGCGCTTACTTTTTCTTCTTGTGTTCTTTTTTTAAAATGAGTTTTATTTGTATTCTTACTTTTTTTCCCCCCACTAGCGTAGAGGTTATATACTCTGTTTCTATTCTTTTAATGTTTAGAATTTTACCTTCATTCTTTTTAAAAACAATTTTTTCTTTATTGATTAAGGTACTACATATGTGTCCTATCCCCTCTTTGCCCCCGCCACCTCCAACTCATGCCCTCACCCCCCTGGTGTCTGTCCCCATTGGTTAGGTTCCAAATCTTAGCTATGGTGAATTGTGCTGCTATGAACATAGGGGTGCATATATACTTTCTGACTGATGTTTCTCGCTTCTTGGGATATATTCCTAGAAGTGGGATCACTGGGTCAAGTGGGAGTTCCATTATTAGTTTTTTGAGGAAACTCCATACTGTTCTCCACAGTGGCTGCACCAGTCTGCATTCCCACCAGCTTCATTCTTAGTCTAAAGTTAACATCTTAACTCTCCTCCTGAACAATACCGGAGCACTGCCACTCCAACCACCCACTTCCTACTTCCACGCTTTGCTTTCCAGTGCTTGTATCCGTCCTTTGTAACCCAGTGAATTAAGCATTACTGCTTCATATAGGCAATGTTTACTTATATTTATCCACATATTTACCTTATTTATTTGCTTACTATTCTTTTTGTATCTCAGATCTTCCACACACTTTTTTTCTGAAGTATATATTCTTAGATTCTAAATAATATGTTTCTAAATCTTACTAGTTCCTTTACATTCTGTTGTAGGTAACTTGTCAGTTTTTGTTTGTAAAGAAAAGGTTTTATTTTGCTTTTTTTTTTTGAAAGATAGTTTTGATGGATACACATACACTATCTATGTATCCTTTTTTTTTTTTATTTTAGAAAGGGAGGGAAGACAAAGGGGAGAGAGAGAGAGAGAAACATCGATGTGAGAGAGATACATTGACCGGTTGCCTCCTGCACCCTCACTACCAGACATCGAACCTGCAACCTGGGTATGTGCCCTGACCGGATGAACCTGTGACCTTGCGGTGTACAGGACACGCTCCAACCAACTGAACCACAACGGCCAGAGCTCTATCTATCTTCTATGCGTAATTTTTCTAACACCAGGAAGCAATGAACTTAATCCTGACTCTGTTTACCTGGAGACAGCGTCAGATCCCCCGGGTTCACGGCTCGTCCCATAGTCTGCTCCCTTTTCAGAGGCCAATTGCAAGTGCAGGTTGTCACTTGTGCTCCTTACCGACTGACTATAAACTGGATGTTCCCAAGACTGTCTCCTCAGGTTCAGTTTGCTAGAGCAGCTCATGGAGAACGTTTACTTACATTTACCAGTTTATCATGAAGCACATTATAAAGAACGCAGATGAAGCGGTGCAGGGGCAAGCCCAGAAGGGTCCAGAGTGCAGGCGCTTCTGTCCCCCGGCACTGGGCTGCACCAGCCTTCTGGCACGTGAATGCCTTCCCCAACCCGGGAGCTCCTCAGCTCTTGTTGTTCAGGAGTTGTTATCGCGCTTCATCTGCTGCAGGACCCACCTCCCATCCAGTGGGTGAGCTGAAAGTTCCACGTACTTCCCACCGAGATAGTAGTAACCTGTGGCATTTATTTTCTGTTTATCTAGATCAATGAACTGAGCCATGTTCAAATCCCTGTTATGTTGATGCCAGATGACTTCAAAGCCTATTCAAAGATAAAGGTGGACAATCACCTTTTTAACAAGTAAGTACAAGTACAAACTTTTCTAGAACTGATGTGGCTGCCAGGAGTATGATTTCTGTGAATTTCTTTTCTTTTTTTAAAATATATTTTATTGATTTTTTTACAGAAAGGAAGAGAGAGAGATAGAGAGTCAGAAACATCGATGAGAGAGAAACATCGATCAGCTGCCTCCTGCACATCTCCTACTGGGGATGTGCCCGCAACCCAGGTACATGCCCTTGACCAGAATCAAACCTGGGACCTTTCAGTCCGCAGGCCGACGCTCTATCCACTGAGCCAAACCGGTTTTGGCTGTGAATTTCTATAATCACATTTTTCAATGGGTGGGTGTAAAGTTTTTCTGATGAAGTTAATCCTGTGATAAACAGAACCATCTGTCATTTTCACAAAAGCAACAGCAGGCCTCTTGGGTAATATCCTTTTGCCATATGGCATATTGTTCTCTATGAATAGCTTATATGTTAAAAGTGATATTCTCATTACACTTCAGATGTTTCAAGCCGTAAATTGCTTGGATTTTTTAGCAGCTATGGACCTCAGCTATCTTACACAAAACTCTCATAATGATTACTTTATGAACAGAAATGACAACTTCATAGAACAATAAAGAATTAAGATGCATTTTTATAGAATATAATTGGACACCATGTTGGGTATTGAGACTATTTCTCCTTCATTGGAATGTCATTTTATTTTATGTCATTTTTATTGTTTTAAATATATTTTTATTGATTTCAGAGAGGAAGGGAGAGGGAGAGAGAGATAGAAACATCAATGATGAGAGAGAATCATTGATCTGCTGCCTCATGCATGCCCCACACTGGGGATTGAGCCCACAACTTGGGCATGTGCCCTGACCAGGAATCAAACCATGACCTCCTGGTTCATAGGTCAACGCTCAACCACTGAGTCACACCAGCCAGTCAGGATGTCATTCTAGATGTCACTCTGGAGCCCTGTATGTGTTAGGCAGTCCACTGAGGGCTGGGAATACAAGGATGTATAAGAAACAGCCCTGCCCTCAAGTGGCTCACAGTCAGATGGGTGGTTGAAAACTGACAGATATATAAATTACGTACTGTAAGTTGGCATGCAGAGTACCACAACAAAAGAGTGTGTGTATGTGAACACAAAGAAAGAGGCAATTCTGAATGAGTAGTATAAACCTCAAATCCTGCTCAAAAGATTAGTTCTGACATTTCTTCCTGGGGCCCTTGTGCTACTGGCAAGCTCAGGGGTTAATTCTCCTCATAATACTGTTTAGAGGCTAACCTTTGAGAGAATTTTCTATGTGAATTTAGGTTGTGGTATTTATATAAAACTAGAGGCCCAGTGCATGAAAATTTGCACCAGTGGGGTCCCTCGGCCTGGCCTGCAAGATTAGGCTGAAACCGGCTCTCCAGCATCCTCCGAGGGGTCCTGCATTGCTACAGGGCACAGGCCAGGCCAAGAGTCCCCACCAGTCCACGATCAGGCTGCCAGCTTAGGCCTGCTACCCAGTGGATTGGGCCTAAGCCGTTAGTTGGACATCCTTAGCGCTGCTGCGGATGCGGGAGAGGCTCCCACCTCCGCCGCTGCACTGGCCAGCCATGAGCCAGCTTCTGACTGAGCGGTGCTCTCACTGTGGAAGTGCACTGACCACCAGGGGGCAGCTCCTGCATTGAGTGTCTGCCCCCTGGTGGTCAGTGCGCATCATAGCGACCGGTTGTTACATTGTTAGGGTCAATTTGCATATTATCCTTTTATTATATAGGATAGGTCTTCAGGGAGCGAGAGCAGTCTTGTTTTGTAAGCTTGCATCGACTACTGACTGAGGATGAGTGTGGCTCTCTCGATGCCCTTCTCTCTGTCCACATTCTTGGCTTTCTCTTCACCACGTTCTGCAGGGTGGACCCTCCCCTTGGCAACCTCATCTTCCTTGAGGAAGCAGCTATAGCATGTGGTTGGGATTAAAAGATCATATAGGCCAAGTGCTCCTAGGTGGTGAGAGGACACAAATGTTATCAGTCTGACCCTCTGTCCCCCGGGTCTTACTGTGGCTTGTACTGTTGACCCTTGAACAACAGGTCCACTTACATGTAGATTTAAAAAATAAACATGTATCGTACTGTAAATGTATTTTCTCTTCCTTATCTATAATAATAAAAGAATAATATGCTAATTAGACCAGACAGCCAAATGACCTTCCAGACAAAGCTGGGGCTGCGAGGGCCAAGCCCTTTGCATGAATTTCATGCTTCGGGCCTCTAGTAATTTTAATAACATCTTCTTTTCTCTGGCTTACTTTTTTGTAAAAATACACTATATAATAGACATAGCACATAAAATATGTGTGAATTGACTGACTATGTTATCGATAAGGCTCCTAGTCAGGTTTTGGGGGAGTCAAAAGTGACACGTGACTTTTCAGCTGGATGTGGGGTTGGCACCCCTAACCCCCATGTTGTTCAAGGGCCCCCTGTGGTGGTTTTGGGAAGTGCCTCTGTGGGAAGGGAACTCCAGGCACTTCCTTGGCTACTCATGGAACTAGCTGGTGGGAGATGCAAGTCTGGTTAACTCTGTATATCTGAGCTTGCTTTCACAATATCCTGTTCCAGAGAAAACATGCCGAGCCATTTCAAGTTTAAGGAATACTGCCCGATGGTCTTCCGAAACCTGCGGGAGAGGTTTGGAATCGACGATCAGGATTTCCAGGTGAGTTGCTTTTGTAACGTGGCTTCAAACAGGCTTCATTTTCCACGCTCTGTGTGATAGGACTGAGTTTTTATCATTACAAGTCATTGTATAATAGTACTTGTTAGTTTATATATTAATGTTCAATGATTTTTTTTTCTGAAATAAGGGGCTCTTTCAGTTAGGAACCCCTCTGTGCTATATTTTCAGTCGTCGGCAGGAAAAGGGATTATTCTTTGGGGAGAGAGCAGGCACGCGAGGGTCTTACACGTGCCCTCGTTTCCAGAGGCAGAGGCTCTACCAGCAGAAACCCCTTTTCATTCCTGCCCGCCTATGTGTCACCAGCCTGGGCAAGTGTGTATGTGTGCGTGGAATTCGCATTTCCTACATTGGTAGAGGCCACTTGGGAATCTGAGAAATTTATTCTTGTTTGTGCTGATTTGTTGCTTTTCAGATTGGCCAATGCTGCCTCTGGCCCACAGCATTTTTGTCAGAGGCCACTCTTTGAGCTCACAGTGCAGCGTGGCACTGTGCCAGCACACTGCCCTCACCATCAGAAGCCCACCTGTCCCGGGCATGGCCCTGGGGAACCCGCCCTTCACTCTTCGTACCCCCACAGACAAAAGTGCACTGCTGCTTTTCTCCCTGTGTTTGCCTGGTTCTCATGGTGTTGTCATATCTGCTGACCCATGGTCATGTGTCCTAACGCTTAGCCAGCTAGATTCGGAAAAGCCCAGGATTTCTTATAGGAGCAGAAGTCTACCGTATGTTAGGAGATGCAAGGGTTACTTCCTGGCCTTTTACAACAGTCTGTTCATTGTACTGTGAGAGGACTGGCTTATTTAAACCCTTTAAGTCCAGCAATCACTTTCTCTCATTTGCCCTAAGTGGGAAAGCCTAATTTATCCTGCATTAAGTGCCATATTGCCGCCCTGGATGACCTCACACGTTAGCACAGCTTACCCTGTATTTTCCCTTGAAGAATCCGGCCTCTAAGGCAATTCGAACCGAGTTACTACACTTTCCTAAGGCTCTGTGGGCCTCCCCGCCCTGCCCGGCCTTTCCTTCCCTCACTGCTCACTCAGGCATGAGGAGCCTCCAGCGCCATGCTTTGGGCTGCAGGTGGGCGAGGCCTGGGTGTCCACCGAGGCCCAGCTTCTGAGCAGAGGCTGGTGCGCCCCGGAGGGCGGAGGGAAGTGTGACAGGGAGGATGTGGGCACTTGGTTGGCTTTGAAAAACTGCGGTGGAGCCAACATCGCTCAGGTTTGACCTTCATGTGTTAAGAGGAAGAACCTGATCAAACATAGACTTGGAATGTACTGCTGAAAAAATAAGTCACTTTCAAAGAACAAATTCGGAATAGTAAAAAGGGTTTGCACGAAATAAAAAGGAACCATTCCTCATTAGTTAAAAACTGTTGCTGCATCTGAGGAGGCCACATGAAAATAAACTGAGCCCTTTAAAAAGGAGCGAACGGCTGGTAACTGAGGTCTCCGGCGGCTACTCCCCCGTGGGAAACGCAGGTGTGTTTCTCCCTTTGTCCCCTCCTCTTTTATAAAAAAACAAAAACATTTATACTCGCATTTCGCAGAAACTAACTTTTGAGGGCCTAAGCAACAAGATCTTGTTAGATTCCTTAATTCATTACCAAAATGAAGTCTTTGTATTTCTTCTCTGAATCGGTCCTATTAAATGAGATCCAAAATGGGCCCATTACATCCTGAGTTCTGACGGCAGCAGATAAAAGTAATTTTTAAAATTTCCTAAAGTGACCAATTTAGTTACTGAAATACTAAGGAATGAGCGATTTTCCTTCCCTTTCCCCCACTAAAACCAAAAACCATGTAAGCTGGTAGTTAAGTAAATGCAAATTGCTGAGTACAAACTTTGAAGGCAAATTAGGCAAGTGGAGGGCGATTCACACTAACTAATTGGCAAGTCTGTGAAGCTCTTAGCATGAGAGCAGGATAGAGGAGAGCCAGTGTGAGGATGATTAATCATTGGAACACCACTCCTTTCCTCGGCCATGCCTGGTGCTTTTGGCATTTAAATTGCGGCTTTCTCTTTGGCAACTGTATTTTTTATTAAATAAAATACAACAACTGTGGGTGTTGAAAGTATCTTTGATAAACCAGAGATATACTGGCTTCCTCCCCAATCCTCTGTTTCTTTCCCAGTATCTGCACCTCTTAAAAATTTGTCAGCAGTGGGGCTCAACACACTTTGTTGGCTACTTGGTCTGGAAAAAAGAAAGAGGTTGTGCCAACACTGGCTGTGTCTGGGTGCCCGAGGGCCCTGCACGGTGTAGGGGTGAAGGCGACAGAGGGGCTACGCTGTAACCAGAGGGGCCATCATCCCAGCTGCTTGGCACTTGGACTCACTGTTGGCCAGGCATTTCATCCATCATGGCCAGAACTAGTAACAGGTACCAGCTGACACATGTAGGACCAAATTCCCAGTCTGGTTTGAAAAGTAGGATCAGTAACCTGGGGTCTCCTCACCTATTGGAGGCACCGCTGATGGGGGCCAGGCTTCGGGCTGCCTTTGCCTTGCTGTGTTTATTTTTCTGAAGTGCTTGAATGTAGCAGCTTTATATAAATGTGGCCACAAGGAGCTCCACTGTCTGGTTCATTTAATATTCAAACCTTCCTATTAAAGCCAATGAATAAATGTTCTTGACCTGCCTTGTGTGTGTGAATGCCTTTTTCCTGCACCTGAAAAAGTCACTATTGAGCACTCGACGTAGTAATTAGCCTACCCCATTGACCGCTTATCAGTGAACTTACAGTAATTAAAAAGCATTCTTCCCCATAAACATTTGTATCCTTCCTCTGGTTTTGATTTCTTTCCTGTCTTTTAAAAAGAAAACTTTGTTTTCTTGCTGTTAAGGACTAATTCAAGCAACAGTTCTAGAATATTCATCAGTTAATAACAGTATCACTTAACCTATACATATATAAACCTGTGTGTGTGTGTGCATTTGCTCAGTGCTTCCAGATTCAGAACTTCGTTCAATTGATTAGTGCTTCACAACATTATTTCATTGGTTTGTAATATGCTCAAAGTTGAATTGTGTTCTGATCATTGTTGGGCCAATGTGACCCCCCCTTACCATACTTTTAAGATAAGATCTTTCAAAATGACTGCTCCCAGGGAGGCCTCCAGTGTTACTGCAGCTACAGTGCCACCTTAAGCTCCAGTCCCCTTAGGTGATTTCATGCACAATTATCAACTCTGTGTGTTTATTTGCGTGACTACGTGTCAGGCTCTGCTAGACGTTGTAGGAAATGCAGAAGATAAGAAAGGGTGCAGGAATTCCTTTTTCTTTTTTGTTAACTCTTATATACCAGATTCCGTATTAGATGCTAATAAGTTTTACAGAAACCCAGACATCCTGACTTTTAATGTTTTTCAAGAAAATCTGCTTTCTTGTCTCTCAAAGAATCAGACCCCCCTATAACAGTTCCAGGAAATTAAATGGAGGCGTCAGTTAAAGTTTCTGAACTATGGGAGAGAATTGCCCACCAGAACCCGAGAAGTTATACAGAATGGAGATGATGAATTAAACCTAAATGCATTGGAAACCAAGCCTTCTTGTTCTTTGTAGAGGATAATATCAGGTTTACTTTTCCCCTACAGCATCTCCTGAATTAGAATCCCTCATTACTGCCCTGGCCTGTGTGGCTCAGTTGGCTGTGTGTTCGATCCCCCATGGAAGTGTATGTGGGAAGTAACCAATCTCTCTCTCTCTCTCCTATTTCCCCTCTCTCTAAAAAAAAAAGATAAAATTAAAAATCAATAAACATATCCTTGGGTGAAGATTTTAAAAAAAGAGCCCCTCGTTTTTCTCAATTGATGCATTTCTTTTTTTTATTTGTAACAGATAATTCTTAATTTTAAAATTATTTTAAGAGATAATGTTTTAGACTATTGATGCTCTTGTTTCAGGTTTAAAAATAAAATTCTAAAGTGTCAAGGCCTTCAGAATATACTAAACTTTGAAAAAAATCTATCCGTATCTCTATAACATAAAGTCTATCACCATGTTTTCAAATACAGCTTTCCCAAATATAATTTAAACTGTCTGAGGACAGGAATTGAGTCCAGCTGGTTTACTGGGCTGCAGGCTCAAAAAAAGTGGGTCTGGGCACTGGAGTAAGTGCTCTGGGCAGACCCGTAAGAAACGCCATGGAAGAACGGGAGTGAGGGCTGGAGTGGGCACACTAAGGGGAGCGAGCTTTCTGGGCCACAACATGGAGGCCATGAAGCTCGGGATAATGAAGCAAATGGATGGTAGTGGATTGTGGAGATAAAGAGGGAATAGTAGAGAATGTGGAAACTGAAGACCTCAACCAGATTCTAAAGCGTGTGCAGTCCTGCGGGGTTTACACAGGGCAGGGATGTGATGTCATCTGGATTTTCTGTGAAGGTAATTGTGGTGGCCCCGACCGATGTGGCTGAGTTGGAGCATCGTCCCATGCAGCAGAAAGTTAAGGGTTTGATTCCTAGTCAGGGCACATACCTAAGTTGCCGGAGGCAACTGACTGATGTATCTCATTCACATCAATGTTTCTCTCTCTCTCTCTCCTGCCCTTCATCGTTCTCTGAAATTAATAATAAAAATACATAATTGAGGTGGTTATATATAGAAGGGAGATACAGAAATTAGGAGGCTATGCGATACCCCAACAAGTGAAGAAGAGGCATGAAGCAGGATGCTTGGCACTGACAGGGTCGAGCAGAGAGCATCTCCACAAGACCGGGAAACAGTAAAGTGACAGGAGTGGTGGCTGATGGGCCACCAGAGCAAAGGGCAGGAGCCAGAGGTGTCAGAGCCTGAGACATTGAGAGAGCAGGTCACTGGAGGAGGGAAGAATGGGGATGGGCAGGTAAGTGCCCTTGACCGGGAATCAAACCTGCAGCCTTTTAGGTTGTAGGTGGACACTCTAACCACTGAGTCACTGGCCAAGGCTAGACAGGTCTCTCTCTTTTTTAAAAAAATATATTTTATTGATTTTTTACAGAGAGGAAGGGATAGGGATAGAGAGTTAGAAACATCGATGAGAGAGAAACATCGATCAGCTGCCTCCTGCACACCTCCTACTGGGGATATGCCTGCAACCAAGGTACATGCCCTTGACTGCAATCGAACCTGGGACCCTTCAGTCCTCAGGCCGACGCTCTATCCACTGAACCAAACCGGTTTTTGGCTCTACTTTTTTATTTTTTAATCCTCACTTGAGAATATGTTTTCATTGATATTTTTATGGAGAGAGGAAGGGGGAGAAAGAGAGGGAGAGCGAGAGAGTGCACAAAACATCCATGTGAGAGAAATATCGATAGGTTGCCTCCTGTCCAGGCCCCTACCAGGGATCAAACCCACAACCTAGGTATGTGCCCTGACGGGGAATAGAACCCAAAACCTTTTGGTATATGGGACAACACACCAACCAACTGAGCCACCCAGGCAGGGCTTCTCCTTCTTATGAGTTGGACCAATGACTGTTCCCACCACAGACTGTCCCTAATCCCACCCCACATGGAACTCAGACTCTCTGTTTGCCTGCATTTCCTGCCCCTGAACCCACTTTGGATTGTGACTTGTGATTTTCAACAAAGAGCTAGCACAGGGAGCACCTGTCCAGGTTAGATGCCACATTTGTTCATCATGAGCCTGACCCAGGCCTCTGGCATTGTAACCTTGAGATTTTTAAAGGTGGTCTCAGGGTGCTCTGTGAAGTTCCTGCAGCTCTGCTTCTTGCCCTGCTGGTCACTGCCTCTCACTTTTGTGTTCTTCTTTCCTAGGTTGTTTCATTATTGATAAGTGTTGAATTGCTGTGTCTTGCTCCCCTGCACAATGGAAGCTGTTCTACGCCTGGGGTCACAGCCCAGGCTTACTCTGAATTTCCCCAAGAGCTTAACACAGGTCTTTGAACACAGTGGGCATTTAATAAATTGTTGATGATAATGTTCAAGTTAGCATGTTGGTCTTTAGCTCTCTGACGGGGTCAGAGGACCCTCTGTGCTCACTCAGATAAAGTATGTCCAACGCAGACCCAGAATGCAGCCTTGTCTGGGCAGCTCTGCTCCTGGGCCGTGTGATGTGAGGCATGTAATCATAATCCTGAGTAGTCAGCAGGCCAGCGATTGGCTTCCAGATTTCAAGTCCATGAAATAGGTGGCCGCGGTCAGGAAGAAGAACGTTTTCCTGGGAGTTGGGAGGCTGTTTTGTTTCCGGGATCTTCAGTGACTGATGCTGTGACTTAATTCAGTCACTTAGCCCTGGTAGGTCTCCATTTTCTCATCTGTGAAATGAGGGAGGCCCTCAGCTGTGAACCTCAGAATCTATTATTAAGTCACCTCGAGTAGATGCCTGCTGCTTAGGTTCTTGCACACAATATTGACATGTTCCTTTGTAAGGTGGTGGCCTTTATACAGTCGAGCATGGCAGCACTGATTTTAAGTGGCCTTTCTGTTGACTAAAAATAAGAAGTTTTTTGTACATGAATTTTGGCAGATATACACATTCATATCAAAATGGGGAAAAAAAGAGAAAAATGTATGTAAGAGTATATGAGTAGTTCGAGAGAAACATTCCAAATGCTTGAGTATTTAAAAAATGTACCGAGACCATTATGGTTACTAAATCGTGACATTTTTATGAGCTACGGTAGGGAGGATTGGTGATAAGAATGAGCTAATTAAATTGACCTTTAAACATCCCACACCCTTCTGGGGGCCTCACTAATCCTGGATGCCCCACTGCAAAAACAAACATCTTCAGTACAGACTTAGAGGAGTGGGGAGGAAGGATAGCACCATTAATCCCTTTCTCAAGGGAAGGGACAATAAATTTCCAATTATAAACGTAGGAAGGCCATTGAAGAGTGAGCTTCATCTCTCATTATTTGCTTTATTTCCCACTGAGGGCTGACATGGCACCAGCATTCAAACAGAGCTGTTGAGATTTGAAAGAGGGTATATTGTAAGATCATTAATGGGTTTGGCTGTAGAAGATGGAAGTGGTGAAAAATAAGTTTACTTACCAAGTGACAGGATAGGCAAAAATGGACTAAATTGTCATGTTCTTACCTGCCCTTCATCTAATAGCTTGTCAAACAGTTTATTTTATCCCCAATACCCCAGCAAGCCTAGGCGCATCGCTGAGAAGCTAAATCGGGGCTATAGTGTGTCCACTGCACTGGACTGAGTAGAGAGCACCCACAATGTCTCCACACTCACCAGAGACACCTGCAATATCACAGATGTCACAGTGGGTCAAGGGACTTGCAAGGAGAATAGTCCAACCTCAAATACCTGTGTATTGTATGATTGCATTTATATGAAATGTCCAGAATAGGCCAATATATGTAAGACAGAAGGTAGTGACTCACTAGTTATGGGGCTGTGGGGAAGAATGGGAGTGACTGCTAATGGGTACAGTTTTCTTTTTATTCTTTTTTTTTAATTGAAGTACTAGGGGTCCAGTGCATGAATTCATGCACCTTGAAAGGAACTGTGGGCCACGAGGCTGCAGTAGGCATAGGGGTGGGTCTCGGCCCATCCTCTGTGCCCTCGCCCAGCCCCTCCTGCCATGGGCCCCGATCCCCTGTCTGCTGGCAGCCCCGCTCCTGCAGCCACCACTCCTTCACGCTGACGGCACCGGCCCCACTCCAACCTGCTGATGGCGTGGAGCAATTGGGGCCAGCACCATCAGTGGGTGGGAGCAGCAGCTGCTGCCCTAATCACCCCTCAGGAGCAGGGGGAGCTGGAGAAGCCCTCAGGGCCGGCAGCTGCCACTCACACCTGTTGATGGCGCTGAGTGATCACGACCGGTGCTAGGCACTGGCAGTGGGTGTGAGTGGGCCTGGCCCTGGCAGGCCAGCACCATCAGTGGGTGGGAGGAGCAGCTGCTGCCCTAATCACCCCTCAGGAGCAGGGGGAGCTGGAGAAGCCCTCAGGGCCGGCAGCTGCCACTCACACCTGTTGATGGCGCTGAGTGATCACGACCGGTGCTAGGCACTGGCAGTGGGTGTGAGTGGGCCTGGCACTGGCAATGGGTGCAAGCGGTGGCTCTGGCCCCAGCAGCAGGTGTGAGCGCCAGGCAGGACCATGGCACACGGGAGCAAAGAATTTTTAGTAACTACCAGAGGTTTGCCCCAATGACAATGACCAGCACTCTGCCTTGGTCTGGCACCCCTGCTCACCTGCTCCACCATCCTGCTGCGGCCAACACCTGCCATGTTCTGCACACGTCCCCTGGTGGTCAGCGCATGTCATAGTGACCAGTTGTTTGGTTGTTTCGGTTGTTCCGCCATTCAGTCTATTTGCATATTAGCCTTTTATTATATAGGACTAGAGGTCAGGTGCATGAAAATTCATGCACTGGAGGAGGGTCCCTCAGCCCAGCCTGCCCCCTCTCACAGTCTGGGAGCCCTCAGGGGCAGGCGATGCCCCATCACACCTCTGCTGCTGCCACTGCCAGCAGCGCAAGCCTTAGCCAGCCCTGGTTACCTGAGCCTTGGGCAGCCCTGGGTGGCTGGGAGGCTGAAGGGACTGGAGGACTCTGGAGGCAGGTGCACGGAGCAGCCAGGCCTGCTGCCAGGTGGGGCTGAGGGGACTGGGTGCCGCCATCTTGTGGCTGTGGGCTCCGCCATCTTTGAGGGCGGGGCAGTCAATTAGCATATTCCCTCCTTATTGGCTGTAGGCACTGCCATCTTTGAGGGTGTGGTATTCAATTAGCATATTCCCTCCTTATTGGCTGAGGGCCCCACCATCTTTGAGGGTGGGGCAGTCAATTAGCATATTCCCTTCTTATTGGCTGTGGGCACTGCCATCTTTGTGACAGTGTGAGGGTCAATTAGCATATTCCCTCTTTATTAGATAGGATAGTTGACACGCAATATTATATTATTTTCAGGTGTACAACATAGTGATTTGACATTTGTATGCCTTACAGTGTGATTACCCTGATAAGTCTTGTAACCATCTATCACTGTACAAAGTTATTACAATATTGACATATTCCTTGTATTGTACACTACATCCCTATAGCTTATATAGTTTATAACTGCAAGTTTGTACCTCTTATTACCTTTTTCATCCATCCCCCCAACCCTTTCCCCTTTGGCAACCATCAGTTTGCTCTCTGTTTCTATGCGGCCATTTCTGTGTTGTTTTGTTCATTTGTTTTGTCAGATTTCTTTTTTGAGGTGATAAAATGTTCTAAAATTCACTTTGGTACTGGCTGTATAACTTTGTAAATATACTAAAAGTCGTTGATTTATACACTTTAAATGGGTGGGTTGTATGGTATAGGAATTATATCTCAGTAAAGCTTTTACGAAGAAGAATGCTTACTTTCTTTTTCCTCCACCATTGACTTGGATACCTTTTTCTTGAGGGTACAGAGTTATGATAAAAGATTTTCCATTTAGAACATGGGAATTTAAAGAATTGCATACTTTATAATATGAAACTATCAAATGTGTAGAAGAAAAGGGTAGCCAGTGAATAGAGCATGTTTTATTGCAGTGTTTACATTTATCATTACATTTTTTTCTTCAAACTAATAGCAAATCATTGTTCATTTCCTAAGTCTCTACAAACTGCCAGCAATAACTATTCCTGAATGTTTGTCAGAGCAAGAAAGCTTAGAGACCATTATGTCCCACTGACTTTGTTTGCAGATGATCAGGTAACTGAGTAAGGGGTGGGGGCAGGGATCCTTGAGAGGCCTCATTTCCCTTGACTTGGCCTCTAACTCAACCTGTTTCTACCATGTATGCTGAGGTCCGAAATCCTGAAAAGACAAGAAAGGTGGTCAAGCCAGGCCACAAGTGACTATTGTGGGCAGTGGAGGCAACAAAACACTCTCAGATTTCCATTACATCTATAATTTAAAGGTTGATTAAAGCCTTTTAAGGCTCTGCATTGAAGGGATTATGGATTTTGTGGTAGCCCAACAGTTTAAACAAATGACTTAGACGATCATTTTCCAGGTGCTTTCACAAAACCCGGACACTCTCCTCAAGCCCTCTGTCTCATTTAGCCCATGCCTGCTCCTGCTCACTGCTCACTGCTCCTCCTCCCTCCCCACACACACATTTAAATACTCTTTTAAAAATGTAAATGGTTATTATTGAGGGCTGTAGAAAATAGCCTATAAAAGTATGTCAGTCTCAATTTTCACTGGGTTCAGACTGAGGTTTAGCTGGGGTCGGGGAAAGGAACCCAGAGTTAATTGGAAGAACTCATTCTACAAGTTTTTCTTTATTTTTATCTTACCACTTGCAGAATAACTCATTAATATTGATCTGCATCTCTCATTACCTTCCAAGGTAAAATTTGCTTTTTATAATAGTAGCTACAATTTATTGAATACTACTGTATTCCAGGCACTATTATAAAAACTTTGTATATTATCTCATTTAACCCCCAAACTTTTGATGATGATTATTATTATTCTCATTATTACTACCTTTCTACAGATGTGGAAACTTGAGGCACAAAGAGCTTAAATGACTTGCCCAAAGTCGCAGTCCTGACGTCTAAGGCTCCTATGCCTGATCCATGCTCTGGGTCTCTGTCTTCATCATCAGGACTCTGAAACTTGAAAGGTCACCAGGCCTCTGCTTAGGGCAATATGACCCTGAGAACATATGAATGAACTAAATAGAAGTATGAATAAGCTACACTTCATGTGGCGAGGTGGTTCTGAAGTTCAGCACAATGTCCAGGACATGCTGATGAGTGTACACTTGGTGGGTTTGTGAATGTGTTCTCTTCTGAGGGCTTCTAGACTTGGGGAGGTATATTAGGACCTTGCAGAAGGCCAGGATCTCACACATTGAATAGGCCCTGGATTGCCTTTGTTGTGTTGTGACTTTGGCCCCAAATATCCACACAGCACATTCACACTTCTCAACTGAGGACCCAGGTTTTACATGTTTAAAATGTCACCATGTTACAGAACATAGAACTCTCTAAGCTCTGCCTCTGACAAGCAGTTTGTTTTCTAAAGAGAGTAAACCTCTCCAAACCCCAGGTAGATTTCACTGGGTAATTTTACCTGGTAGCTTTCTCATAAAGACAGACAGGTAAGTAGGGGTAAGGGCTCTTGAAAATGAACATTAAAAAACACACACACAAAACCCAAAAGTGAACATTAGAGTTTGGAAATGGAATTATCTTGAAGATGACTAAACCAGTCCTTTATTTTTTTTTCTCAAATTTTATTTTTTATTACAAAGGGTATTACATATGTGTCCATTTTTTTCCCCGCCCTAGACAGTCCCCTAGCCTCCCCTATTCCCCAGTGTCTTATGTCAATTGGTTAGG
>NW_006288437.1:376523-382806 GCF_000327345.1 Myotis davidii
AACCAGTCCTTTAAATGTTGCTTTTTACACCCTTGGTTGGATCAGGTCTTCATCTCAGACCTAGGGTGGTTAAGATAAATAATTTTTTTTAAATGGTGCCTTGGGCCAGAACTTCTTTCTTCCATGCAGATCTTGTTCTAACTTGCAAATTTTGTCTCTTTTTTTTATGTTGCTTCCCTTCCCCCTCCACCCCCCCCACCCCTACCCCCTACCACTTCAGCATTCCCAATATAAAAGATTACTCCTTTCAACCTTGGCATTCTTTGCCAAGAAAACCCACACAATCTAAACAAGGGAAAGACAGAAGATGGGAGAGTCTTCTACTAGTAAAGATAAAAGCCAGTGACCAAAAGAAAATGACAACCTCCAACTATTCGCAGGCATGTGCACTAATTAAACCAGACATGGTGAACTGGGCCCCGTGGTGAGAGAGACGAAGGGTTCGTAGGATTGTCACCACGGGCGCGGGATGCAGGAAATCCTGCGGACGAGGCATCTTTCAGCCCTGCCTGGCCCTGTGAACCGTCTGACTCTAGCCCTGAGCTCAGCAGCACCTCGTTTTCCTGCTCTGAAGCCTTGCCCCTCAAACACACATCTGCCTCAGCTCTTGTCTCAGAGAAGGTGGCTCCTGACCCTGCTCGCCTCAGGTAAAGGCAGGTAATGAACAGTCCTAGACCCAGTCAAGGTAGATTTGTACACGTGGTAATAAAAGCGTAAATTAAGGACTCTGACTACATTAGCACTAAGGCTGCTCTTGATGGTCTTTTTCACGTTTTAGTTGGCAAAATTGAAAACCTGAAGACAAGTTTGATGGTTTTGCCAGCTGGCTCAGGCACTGAATTGTGATTAGAGGGTATTTGACTCCACACAGAAATCTATACCAACAATCCCATCATAATGCCCAGCACACTCTCCGGCCGGGCAGGAGGCAGCGGTGGTGGGTGGGGGAGGCCGGCTGTTCTGTCCCACTCCACGCTAACAAGCTCAGACGGCAAGTCATTTCCACTCCAGTTTCTGGTTTCTGAGCTGTAAATTGAGTGGTTTGGAATCCTCTCCATGGTTGTTTCCAACTATCATGCTCTTTGATTATGAGATTTATTTACACATAGAGGGACCCCTTGGCGGCTCCATAGATCACTCTCAAGCTCTGTTTCTTCTCAGGGCTTTCTCCTCCTGGCCTCCCAAGCTTGTCCAACCTGTATGATGCTGTGGTTCATTTTCCCTTTGTGACAGAACAAAGCACACTGATGAGTTTCAATATTCAGTTTCACTAGATAGTGGACGGTTTTGAGGCCGCTCCGTGACTATTTTCATACATACCCTGACCCCTTTCCTTAGCTCGTTTTCTCATTCTTGCCCTGAGTACATCTGGAATCTATGAAGTGTTATTTTCATGCTGCTCTGAGCACTGTTGTCATCCTCTCTTTAATCTTGGCCCAGATGTCCTGAACCGTCATTATGCCCTGCAGAGATGATGGTTGGGCTCTCTTCTGAGTGGACTTTCCTTGGGAAACATCAACTCGCCTTCTGAGGTCTGCACTGCCCAGCAGCCCCAGAGCAGTGTGCTGTGTCTCCGAGGGGTTACATTTTTAGAGGGATAAAAACCCTGAAGTAGAGATCTGATTTAGCCCACCCTCTCCCCTGGGCTTATTCCATCATGTTTCAAGCCCAGAAACTGAGGCTCAAGGAGACCATGACACATCCCAGGGGAGACGAGTGGCGAAGCATGTCCTAGGTGCCAGGCCGCACCCCACCATTACAGAGCACTGCCTTTAACACAAACAAGCCAACACTTCTGCCTCACTTCAAAGGCTACAAAAAGTCTATGATTATGATGTTACGTAATGGCAAGAGTTTAGTCTTGTCTTTATAAATTGCCCTCTTTGCTTACCTCAGAGGAAGCTTTAGGCAGCAGCCGTAGGCATATGATATGACTTGACTCCGCTATACTCCAGTTTCGTTACCTTCAAGTAGGAAAATGCACCTGGCTTTTTCTGTCTCACAGGAATGTGAAAATAAATGGGAAATAATGAGTTGCATTCTTCCAGGCCTTAGAATCATTCCAGGGATCATGCATTTTGTGTGCAACTGTGCTTACGCTTCTGATTTTCTGCTTGTCTGAGGCTTTCAGTAAGTTTGACTCATATATTTTTTTATTCATAGTGATTGTAAAACGTGCATTCTAAATTTAACAAAATATTTGTTCCTGACACTACAGATTATTTGACAACTAAAAGCCTTAAAACCATTCCTCCACACATTGGAAGTAGATATTGTGGGATGGGACTAATGTGATTATTGAAAAATTGAAGCAAAATCAAGATTAGCATTTATAAGTTGTTAATATCCCAAGATTAAGATATGGCCAATATCCATATGGAGAATCTATAATAAATAATTATCAATGTCTTAGAAACTGAAAGGAAAGGCAAAGGATTTGGAAGGAGGTTGCAGGTAAGCTGAGGAATTGTGACATTATGTTAGTATGCATTCTGGCCCTTTTTAAATCCATGCGTTACCTTCAGCATAGTAAGTATAATTAGACATTTCTTTAGTGAATTAATACAATGAATTATTCTTTACTTTAAAGTTTCTCATTTTAATGAAACCAGAGTTGGGCAGGATATAATAGGAAAGGCGTTTATTCAGGTAAGTCTGTACTTATAGCACACTTAACGCAGAGACTGCACACACGGTGCCAGATGAAACACATCGCGGCCACAATTCAGGAACTCTTGGTTCTCACATGTCCAAAGACACAGTCTGTCAGCGTCATCTGCTTCTTCAGATGCCCCACCCATACCTGTTGGATCAGAATCTGCAATTTAACATGACCCCAGCCCAGGTGATTTGGTTACTCATTAAAGTTTGAGACGCACTGATGGTGCAGCTTTCAATTTTATTCTATCCCATTGATCCGTGACAGAACATTATACTTTCATATCTAATATGCCTAAGAAAGCCGCCTATGCACCGGATGCTGCTGTAATTCTGTCCTTTGCTGACTGCAGTTATCCTGTACTGTTTCCCACCCTCCCATAAGTTAGTTTACAGGTATTTTCAATTGTATACAATGTATAACCTGTTTGCTTGACTCTCATAAAGTTGATTGTTCCTGCTTTGATTTTATGCCTGAAAGTAATTTGTAATCTTACGATTCCTAGTGTTCTTGTTTCATCTGGAATACCT
The DNA here is from genome assembly GCF_000327345.1 of Myotis davidii. NCBI lineage: Eukaryota > Metazoa > Chordata > Mammalia > Chiroptera > Vespertilionidae > Myotis > Myotis davidii. Next base: position 379,713 of record NW_006288437.1, read on the forward strand.
TTTGCAAATTAATGTTTGGGAGGAAAAAGGCTATTAGCCAAGAGCAATGATTGCTTGTTTCTAGTGTTAAAGGAGCATTCACTTTGAATCTTAATCAGAGAAATTAGTATAAAGGAGTTTTTTGTTTTTTTTAGAAAAAGCAGCGTAATTGATAAACTCCTGTTAATACAGCCATTTTCATCCTGAAAATTGTTTTCACCATCCTGTCTGTCTAATGAATTTTGTTATCTTAAGAATAATTTAACCCTGCCACATCCTGCTATGTAAAGTCATTGGGAGTTATACTGATTCTTTATTCTTCTAATAAGCTAAGGAAAGCAAATTCAGTGCAATTCGCAGTATTGGCTCTGCACTTTATAGGTGTGCCTGCTTGCATTGGTCCAAGATGTACTATCTCAGGGAGTAGTATCAGGCAGTACCAAGGCCCATCCTTGGAAATGAGAGCGAGCTCATGGCCAGCGTCCCTCAGCTCGCAAAGGACCCACATGCACAGCTGTGCCACTGCAATATAATCACACCTCATATGGCTGGATCCTGTTGGGTTTCATCTAGAAAGGAAGGACAGGTGAAAGAGACAAAAAAACTATACAGAAAGGGAACTCTTTCATTGAAAACCCCTGATGCAGTGATATTGCAGCCTCTCTAAAGATGTCTGTGTCTCCTTAAGTAGATAGCATTTGGTTTGCTGCGGCTTTTGCATGCCCACATTTAGAGAGGAAGCTGAAGAGAGAAGGAGTCTTTGCCTTTGAAACCCTCAAATGCAACCCAGTGGGGCCAGGCAGGAGAGGAGCGTCAGTTCTGAAGTGCACAGTCAGCAGGGAAGACCAGACTCCTTGGATACCAGGGCTTTGCTCATCCCAGTAGTCTGGGTAGCCAGTGCAAGAAGGTTGGGGAGGACCTGGTATCCACAAGAAAACAGGAGATTCAACCAGAAGGAGGAAAGGGTAGACTTACTAGCTAGAGCAGTGGTTCTCAACCTTCTGGCCCTTTAAATACAATTCCTCATGTTGTGACCCAATCATAAAATTATTTTCGTTGCTACTTCATACCTGTAATGTTGCTACTGTTATGAACCATAATGTAAATATCTGATATGCAGGATGGTCTTAGGCGACCCCTGTGAAAGGGTCGTTCGACCGCCAAAGGGGTCACGACCCACAGGTTGAGAACCACTGAGCTACAGTGTCGATAGCCTGAGCCATATACTAGGATGAAATGGTACTGGAAGAACCCCTGCTCACAGCCTCTCCTTGTCTGCTCTTCAGAAGATAGTAATTCCCAAACATGGCCAGGGGTGGAAAATGGGCCAAATCAGAACCTTCTGAGGAGCTATTGTAGAATATCCCTGCCCGGCCTCCTCCCAGGGCACGTGGCAGGCAGCAGCGTATACTAATTGAGTTGTTTACTAGTTGAGAACGTGGGTTATGAGCCAGTGCACTAGATGGAATCCTAGCTCTTCCCTTATTAGCTCTGTGACCTTTGCCAAGCTGTTAAACCTTTCTGATCTCCATCTCCTCGTCTATAAAATGATGGTGATATTAATAGAAACCGTTTCATGAGGATGAGATCAGAATTGGGAGAAGTACTCTGTGCTTAATGTTTGGCAGAATCCCTGTCATTAAGGAAACGCTCAGTGATGTAAAATTTTCTTTCATGACTGGGACCTAATTTTATTCAGAAGAAAATTTGGGCTTTTGCCCAACTCACAAAATTGCAAGGTGAACAAAATAACTTTGATTGTAATTCTAGACATTAGCCTATTTTAAGGACATTAGAATTATAATACAGACCCACCCTGTTTTCATTCCATTTGAAAGACTAGCATTTTAATTTATGATGCATATAAAATGTTGTCATCCTACTTACCAATTTCTTCCAAACACAAATGTTTTTGAAAATTTGTGATGACAACAGATTGTTTGGAAATCGGAAAGCCATGTTTTTAACTGGTTCTCTTCTCTCCTTCCCACTTATCCCAACGGGAAGAACTCCTTGACTAGGAGTGCACCCCTGCCCAACGATTCCCAGGCACGCAGCGGAGCCCGATTCCACACATCCTACGACAAAAGATACATCATCAAGACCATTACGAGTGAAGATGTGGCTGAAATGCACAACATCTTGAAAAAATACCACCAGGTAATTTTCCTTTATATTTGAAACTCTGTTTTTGTTGATTTCAGTGAGGAAGGGAGAGGGAGTGATAGAAACAACCAATGATGAGAGAGAATCATTGATCGGCTGCCTCCTGCATGCCCCCTACTGGGGACTGAGCCTGAAACCCTGGTATGTGCCCTGACCAGGAATCAAACCATGACTTCCTGGTTCATAGGTTGCCAGTCAACCACTAAGCTGCGCAGGTCAGGCTAGCTGGGCTTTTTAAAAAGTACTGTGGCCAGATTACTGACAGTTAACATTTAGGAATGCTTATCCTCTGAAGATGATTAGTTATTAATATAATGCTTTTAATCTAAATACTCTCCTGTATAATAGTTTCGATGTTTGCCATCCTGATTTTAAAATGCCTCAGCTTAAGATTTGGCAGCAGTTCAAAAGTCTTTTGCACACGTCAGAAGTTAGGTGTTGACCTGTGCGTATTTATCCATTTACACCTCCAAATCCTATCCAGCTTTCACTAGTCTTTTTCTGCCTGACCCCCAAAAGACCCACCCCCTCTCACGCTCTAGACAATTCTTTCATTTTCACCCTTCAGCATTAGTTCTTCATAATCACCTGGGGAAAGAATGAAACTACTCTTGGGAGCAGCAGTCCCATCTTCCTTCCCACCCTGCCTCCCACCCTCCCTTCCTCCCTTCTATTCCCTCCCACTCAAGAATGAATAAATGGCACTGCAAGTTACCTGGTGGAGCACATGTTCCCAGGTCCTAGTAGAGTTGTGAGATGCCTTACTGACTATGTAGTAAGAGCATGAAGTCCAATGTCAGACAAACCCAGGTTCAAATCCCAGCTCTGCCAGGTACTAACCATATGACTTCTGGTCTTTGCAGCCTCCGAGTTTCCATGTATGCAGTGGAGATAATAACAACAACGAAAACGAGTCCTAAAGTTTAAACGGGGGGAGGAGCGGGGAGCC
>NW_006288437.1:383413-385304 GCF_000327345.1 Myotis davidii
GTTCAGTACACGGCGATGGTAGTTGTTACCGAGTCGTACGACAATAACCAGTAACAACTATGTCATCTTGAGGAATTGCAGTCTTATGGCATGACTATGACCGTCGCTTGCCACATGGCAGCAGTCATCTTCAGAACTGGTGTTTGAACGCTCGCACATACTTTTAGAGTCCTGCTTCGGTTTCTTTCTACCTGAACAGCTCCACATCCCCCTCACAGAATAAAGACTGATTATCACAGAGGGCATTCAAAATAAAATGCTATGGGCCCTGACTGTGTCCCGTGGTCGGCAAACTGCGGCTCGCGAGCCACATGTGGCTCTTTGGCCCCTTGAGTGTGGCTCTTCCTAAGACTTAGGAGTACCCTAATGAAGTTAATAACAATGTACCTACCTATATAGTTTAAGTTTAAAAAATTTGGCTCTCAAAAGAAATTTCAATCGTTGTACTGTTGATATTTGGCTCTGTTGACTAATGAGTTTGCTGACCGCTGGTGTAAACCAGTGATTTTTCTATCTTTTTCACCTCATGGCACACATAAACTAATTACTAAAACTCTGCGGCACACCCTAAAACGTATTTTTTTTGCCAATCTGACCAAAAATAGGTATAATTTTGATCCATTCACACTGGGTGGCTACTGTTGTGTTGGCTGTTGTTATTTTTTTGTTTGTTTTTAATTTAACAATCTGAGAAAAGGTCAGTGCTCCTGACTACATAGTCAGGTACTGCATGTTTTAAAAATTCTTGTGGCACAGCAGTTGAAAATCCCTGCTCTAACATCATGAGTATTTCTTGGCAGTTGCTTATTCCTCCAATCTTTGCAAATGTGATCAATTGCATTTTGCTTGCAGTAAAGTCTATGAATATCCCTGAGCTATATTTTGTTTCCGGAAACTGAGAGCCACCCCTAATTTGTCTTCTGAAAACATTAGTCAGCCTCTAAATTCATTTAACTCTAACAAATCATTTATAACATCTGCTCCTTTTGAAATTTGTTCTACGGCGCTCATGCTGTTGCCTATTATGAAGGAAGGTTTAAAGTGTCAGGATAGTACTTGTGAGGGAGAAAACACTAGGGAACTAATGGCTGCTGAGTAAGTTGAGTCACAGGATGCAGCATTTAATCAGTGACCTTTTAAACTGTCCAGTGTTTCATTTCTCCTCCTCTGAAACATAGTGCATTATTTTTACACTTTTTAAAATTGTCTCAGAACTTTCAAAGCAGAGATATCTCAATGGCTGGTGAAAACATATTCTGATAAATGCCTGGTACCATTCTAATAAAATGACACATAGTTTAAACAGCAACTTCTTGATGACAGCTTTGAATCAGAATTTTTTGACTTTACAGACATCACAATTTGAAACATTTTCTCTGGGGTAGTTACTGTGAGCTCACACGCAGGTGTGACACATGTAAGTGTTACTTGAAACACATTGGGGATCAAAATAAGTCTATTAACACGCTCCAGGGGCTTTCAAGCACTGAAGAGTTTCTTTCATTTCACTATGACAAAATAGTTATTTTCTTGATGTGTTCCTTAACCAGAATAGTCTGATTTATCTAACATTTACATTTTTCTTTCTTTTTATAAATATTATTTTAAATATAGCTTAAAGGGTCTTAGTGATTGAAAAGTCACCATCATGAATATAATTTATTTAAAGTATAGTAAGTTGAAAGTCAGGAGACACAGATCCTAACTTGTTATGAACTGGTTACTTAGGCCATCTCTGAACCTCAGTTTGCCCATCTACATTTCATTCATTCATTCATTTGTTGTGTATTTACTCTTGACTCAATTCCAGATAGGATATAAGGTGGCCTTCAAAAAACTTTGAAATATAAGAAATAATAAAGAGGGGAAAAAATAAAGATAGAGAAGGGAA
>NW_006288437.1:385341-438116 GCF_000327345.1 Myotis davidii
CTGGCATGAGCCTAAAACTCATGCCACAATGATCAGCGTCCTACATTGAGGAACACTCGTTTGACCCCAGTTTCCTTGAAGCCAAAGTGGAAAGGGAAACTGCGTAAATCAGTTACACGGCTGCTGCGCCTGAAGATACAGAAGAACCGGGTATTGAGGACACCTGTAACTGTTCCTGGTACTCGGGTCAGACAGGGTTATTTCTAAGACATTCCCCACAGAGAGGACAGGTGACATGATACACATCATCCTTGCAGCCAGCCATGCAGCACACAGGAGTGTCATAGAGCTTTGAAAAAAGTCATCAGTGTAGGCTGCGGAACCCACACCAGCATATAATTGACATTTAGCCAGCGCAGTTGTGCAGAGGGAGGGTGCAGCGCTCACTGGCCCCCAGCGCCCTGCCAGCTGGCCCCGGGCAGGATCTGACAGTTCTTCAAGCTGCCCCGCTCCTGGGCCACTCTCGAACAAGGTGTTGATGAATATCCCATGGGGTGAGCTCAGCCCGGTGCGTCCTCCGGAGTAGCTGTTCCATGCGATCAGACACAGGCCTCGCCGCCTGTCATCCAGGAGAGGTCCTTCCACGCTTTGTTCTCTGTTCTGTTCGGCGATGCTCGGAGACATTTGAGATGGGGATGAGACCTTTTCTTGCTACTTTAAGTCGGCCTAGACTACCTTTAGGATTTATATTTAGTCACAGAAATTTTCTGTCTCTTGCTTTAGTGGTAACTGTCAATTCTTCTATTTCTTCTTGGTTTTTTGTTTGCTTTTACCTTCTAATTTGCTGTGCTTCTGAAGCGATCTGGACAGGTAATTAGGCGTGTTCAAAGTGCACGTCAGTAAACGGGACCGGCTCCCAGTGAGGGTGTCTCCTGTGGGGCAAACTCTGGATACTTGATGGCCCTTAACTTCTCTTTTTTCTTCTCTTCTCTTTTCTTCTTTTTGTTTTAATGAAATATACCCAGAGTTGCAGCTGTATTCTGGATGATTAAAACTACCATAAGGCCAGCTTCTGGAGGAGTGGAACATTACTAGATATTTAAATAAATTCTTCCTGGGATTAATTTTCTGGCAAGCCAACCTCCCCAGCAATGAGGAGTGGGTGGCTCAGAGCGCAGACTCTGGAGCTGGCAACGCCTTCACGCCCGGCTTTGCCCCTAACTGGCTGCGTGACCTCTCTACACCTGCCTCTCTGTCTGTAAATGTGGGTGATAATGCCTCCTTCATTTTGTGTCGTGCTGCTTAGGTGCACTGACACGTGTAACCTGCTCGGAACAGTGTCTGACATGTGCAGTGCTATATAATGACTGAATAAGAGATTTAAATACCTACTCAGTTTCCCACAGCCTGGTGTCCAATGCTTTAACTCTTTCATTAATTCTTTAAGTCCGCTAGGGGGCCTGGTTTCTGGTAGAGTGTGGCACTGCGGCACAATTAGAAGATTTGAACCACAAGGGGTTAGGTTTTTACACCCTGAGCTCCAGCATCCTGCCTCAGTCTTTATCTGCTCCCAAATCCTATCCTAATTTCTATTCTAAGAAAGGACGGCATCTTTTCTGAGACCAATCAAACATTTACATTAAGCAGAGCAGACTTTTATGTCTCTTTTCTTTTATTAGGTTTCCTCTTTTTTATAGTTGGGAAAATAACTTAAAGTTTGTGTGTAAATACCCATTTTTTCAAATTTCTGTCAGGCTAGAACAAACTCTGGTCTTATAAATGGTGATTTTTTCTTTCAACTGATTAGTTAAGCAATGTCAGAAGAGCATTCAAACAGGAAAAATTAGTCAAGAACCTACTTGGATGTCTGATTTCTTCTAAACTGACTGATTTTTTTTTTCACTGACCTGAACTCATTGGGAGTTTTGGTGTCATGTAGCTTTTACTTTAATTAAAATTAAGAATCAATGTCAATAATATTTTAGAATTTTTTATGGGCAGGAACAAATGACAGTGTAGATGATGAAAATATCATTAATAACTTTTAAGTTTTTGAAATGCAGAGTTAAATTTATTTGCTTCTTTTTGTAAAATGATCAAATTGATAAATAACCTAAAAATCTTTTCTTATTCTTTGTATTTGGGAAACGATTAGTAACGAGCCAAATCTAGAAGTTATGACTAAAAAATCTGAACTCCTTATTAAATAAACATGCTAGTGCCTCAAACTTCAGTAAGGATTTTAGGGTGAGTGCTTGATTTTCGAACCCTCCTGGAGTACATCTTTTTATCCTGCTATGAAGGACCGTCATGTTGGCGTTTTCATTAGCAGAAGTAGCCACGAATAGAGGAAAACTAAGGGAAAAGGCACCATCAAAGCCAAAAATTAAAATAAGAAATCTGGAGGTGTGACACTGAAGGAGAAAAAGTTACACTCTATATCAGAGCTTCTTAAACTGATCCAAGACAGAACACCACGCATTCTGTGAAAACCAGGTTCTGTGTCTGACACTCCCCAGTGACGCTGATGAAGCCGCCAGAACGTGGCAAAGCCGTGCCTGCTTTCTGGCACAGGAGAAACACCCTGGAGTTGCTCTATAGCTTTCTAGTTCCCCACCTGGAGGAGAGGTCAACTGAAATGCCAGAAGTCCATTAACGCATTAAGTCCTTTAAGCACCAAGAACTATGTGACCAAAGGCAGGCGCCCCGCAGAGCCGCTGGGCCAGCCGAAGCTGCAGGTGCCTTTCCTGCTTCCCTCTTGGAAATGCCGGGAAGGTGTTTGCCATCTCAGGTCCCTGTGGCATAGGGAGCGCCCCTGGAAACTCCACTTTGCAGACCGAGTGGCTGCTGGCTAACGGAGGCAGGAGGCAGGAGCAGCCCTCTGCTCCCAGGTCCTGCCTTTGGCTCCGGGTTCCAGGGAGCGGAGCGGCCCGCACTCTCACAGAATGCTCTTCCTGCCGCAGATTGTCTCCTGCTTCTGGAAATTCCGTCGTTCTTTTCTCTTCATCCGTCACCAGGCTCCTGTATTCGCTCCTCTGTCTCTTCAGCAGCGACGTATTTGACATTCTTAGTCTGGCCTCAGCATCTTTTAATTTTTCTTCCCCGTTTTCCATCTCCAAACACCTCTGCCTGCCTCTGGGTGAATTACTCAGCTGTGTTGTCTCCCAGTCCCAATTCTCTCTTCACCTGTTCTCATTTGTTGTCTCACCTGTCCAGTGATTTTTTTTAATTTCGATAATCATAATTTTGCCCCTAAATATTCCATTTTTGAAAATCTGCCAGTTCATTCCTAATAGTTTCTTGTTATATGCACCTCTCTGAAATCATATCCTTTATTTCTTTAAACATTTTATGCCTAACTGTTCAAATTCTGTTCCGGAAAGTCCTAACCTCTGAAATTCCTGGGCCTGAATTTGTTGCCTCTTGTGTCTGCTGACTCAGTCAGAGTGACTTGCCTAAGCAGAAGCCCACACGGAGTTTGGGGTCAAGACACTGGTTAGGGATCAAAGCCTGTGTGGGGAAGAAGAGGGTTGGACAGAGGGAGAAACCGCACTGCCAGGCAGGCCCGGCCAGGCTGCAGCCAACCTGGGGGGCGCCCTGGAGTACTCCATCCCGGAGCTCCCTTGCTGGGCAAAGTGACAGGAAGGAGCCCACTGCTCCACAGCTGGGCAGCAGGCCCCTCGGAGCTCTTCACCGGGGTGATGCGGGAGCAGCCATTCTGCAGTTCAATGTAGATAATGAGGAAATGCCGTGCGTACTTATGATGGAGTATTCTTTTACAAAGTCTTTTCATCTTTAACTGATGACGTTATTTATGGGTTTTTATTATAGTACTAGGGGCCCAGTGCACAAATTCGTGCACCTTGAAAGGAACTGTGAGCCGCAAGGCTGCCGTGGGCACAGGGGCAGGTCTCGGCCCATCCTCTGCGCCCCAACCAGCCCCTCCCACCACGACCCTGGTCTCCTGTCTTCCGGCAAACCTGCTCCCACCACCACCACTCCCACACGCTGACAGAGCCGGCCCCACTTGCACCCACTGGTGGTGCGGAGCAATTGGGGCCGGTACCAGCAGCAGGTGCACTGCTGCCCCGATCGCCCCTCAGGAACAGGGGGAGATAGAGAAGCTCTCAGGGGCAATTGGAGCCGGCAACCACCACTCACACCCGCTGATGGCGCTAAGTGACCAGGGCTGGCGCCGGGTGCTGGCAGTGGGTGCGAGCGGGGCCGGCACCAGCAGCAGGTGAGAGTGCCCAGTGGGACCACAGTGCGTGGGAGGAAAGAATTTTCAGTAACCTCCACAGGCTTGCCCCAATAACAGCGACCAGTGCCCCACCTTGGTCTGGTGCCCCCACTCACCTGCTCCACCCTCCCACCACGGCCGATGCCCACCATGTTCCATGCTCTACTGCCTGCTGCCAATGCCTGCCATGTTCTGCTCACTCCCCCTGGTGGTCAGCACACGTCATAGTGACTGGTTGTTCGATTGTTCATTTGTTCCGCCAATTGGTCTATTTGCATATTAGGGTTTTATATATATAGACAACAAATAGAATTAGGGACATCAATGTTTACATTTTAGGTGTATTCTGCGTTATCTCAATATTAAGAACGTTTGTAAACACTGCAGAAGAATGTTTCTTTTAAGCCTAGTTTTATTAAATTTAAGAAAAGCAGTATAGTTTAGTATTTATGTCAGTTTACATGTGGTCATCTTTACCTCTTTTTTACTTTTTTTTAAAACTATTTGAGGCCAAAATAAATTTTATTAACTGACCAGAGGCCCAGTGCACAAAGATTCATGCAAGAATGGGCCTTCCTTCCGCTGGCTGCTGGCACCGCCTTCGCTCCAGCCCGGAGCCACCTTTCTGCCTTCGCTCCGGCCCAGAGCTGCCCGGCCCGGCTGCCTCCATCTTTGTCGTCAATTTGCATATTCCCTTCTTATTGGCTGTGGGCACCACCATCTTTGTCACAAAGTGATGGTCAATTTGCATAGTCCATCTTTATTAGATAGGATACTTATAGACCATTATCCCAAAATATCAATTCAAAGAAAATTTGGATTATTTATTTATTTGGTCATTCTAAAACAAAGCAATCCTTAATTTCAGGCTAGCTGACTTGCTTTTTTTCTCTCTTTCCTTCATTTTTTTCTTGCTTTCTTCCTTTCTTTCTTTATTTCATGTAAAGCATGTTGTAGTGATCTATAAACATAGCCAGAGACACAATAAGGATTAGAGATTATTTAACCTTTCAAAAACACTTAAGTGAAACAAGACTTTACATTGAAGTATTAATTCAATGATATATTAAATTGTCACTTCAAGCCCCTAAAAAAAAATGAGTGAAACGTGATAATAACAGCAATTTCCAAAAGCCAGAGCCCAGGTTCACACTGTCATGCGGAGATATAAATATTTATCTGATGCAGTACATCACTTAGAGTCCTCTCCGCCGAAATCTTCAGTCAGCTGTGAATCCTTTAATGGCATTTCATTTTGCATGAGAAGAGCAACAAATTGGGGATTCATAATATTTGTTATTCTTGTTCAGTGCCTACCAAGGCACTGAACAGATCTTGTGGCTGTTGTATTTTATGTTTTTTTAATTCTGATTTCACCACATTCATTTATCATTGCATTACAGTTCTCTGACAAGCCATGGTTATACAGGAAAAAGTACTCAGGAAGATTCATGAAGAGATTGAATTTGCATTTATTGATGACACCATGGAATCATTTATACATAGAGTTTTGAAAAGACAGAAGTAAAAATTGTTAGTGTTGGAACACAGGTTACAGACAAAACATTGCCAACATTGAGAGCACTTTGAATAAAACAGAAGCCATCTCTATATATAAAAGCCTAAGTGACCGTCCAACCGTTCAACCAGTAGCTGTGATGTGCACTGACCACCAGGGGGCAGATGCTCAATGCACAGGCATGGAACAAACTGATGAATCTCAGAGAGAAGAGGCGGTGGAGAGAGCAGGAAGAGATTAACCAAAGATCTTATATACATACTAGAGGTCTGACATCCCCCGAGGAGTCCAGGATTGCAAGAGTGCACAGGGCAGGCCGAGGGACCCCACCGGTGCACGAATCCATGCACTGGGCCTCTAGTTACATGATAAATAACAGAGTGAGGCAGTGTGAGGTTTCCAGCTACAAAGAAAGCCAAAGCTAAAAGTAATGAAGACGATATTTTAAAATGCAAACATAGGTGATTCATGAGCTCAACACTGAGAATATAGACACTGACCCCAAGAATAATTGTGACTGATTTAACCCCATATAGTAAGCATAAGAATTGATGATTATCAAGTTCACTTTTTAAAAATTTGGGAGTAAATATTCACTGCCTATTCAGATGAAAGCTCAGTGACATCTCTGAATTGCAAGCTTCTGGAAGCCCAGGTACCAAACAGAGCTGCTCCGTTTGAGGTGAGAGAAGAATGTGGCTGCAGGTCATCTAGAGAGCCCAGAGGGGTGGACATACCAGCCTCGCTGTGCCACAGATAGGAACGCCTTGGGGAAAATGCCACCTTTTGAGGGGTCACTGAGAGGAACACTTTTTAGAATTGTATATACTCAGCCTGTGCTCTCGCAAATGAACCATCTTTCTTGTCTGATGTGGGCTCAGTTTCTGAGCCACACATAGATGACCAGAGTCGAGTTTGGTCCACTTGTGGCCATATCTCCACTGGGACCTCAGACGCATCTGACTTCTAGAAAGCAGTCTGGCAGGACACACTGGAGCACTGCACCTGTTGAGTCTGTGAACAGACATTAATATAGCAGATGGCAGGCACCACTCACACTCGTGTTAATCTTGTCCCTTGCCAGTGGGGAAGCACTGCCTTGTGGCCACATCAGGCAGTGGTTGAAAGTGAAAGAAATACGTTTACCTTTCTTAAAGAGTGACCCTGAAGGATTAAGTGGTTAGTTCTCCATTCTTGCAGTCTGGAAATGAGGCATGCAGAAGGGAGGAAGCAGAGAGTCCTTAGATTGTCTTCTGATCAAATTAAAAATGTTACAAAGAAATCAACAGATGCTGAGGATGTTTTGTAGCTCTCCAAAAAAGATGCTTGTGCCAAATTATTATTTTAAGAAGGCACGGTATTGTAGTGCCCCCAATTCCACCTTTTCTTATTATTTTTGAAGCATTTATTTACAAGTTAATTAATTTGTTAATAATGTTTAAGTTATTGATGGGAAAGTGCTCAGAGTTTTGATCCTAAAAGCAACAAGAGTGAGAAATGCAATTTTTCAATATTTTTATTATATTTACAAAAGATTGCCTCACTTTACTAGTATAAACACATACATACTATGCAACATTATTCATTTTTGGAAAGTCTTTGCTTTATGAGTCCTTGAACTTGGGAGTTTACATTATGCATTTAAAATAGAATCCATTTCTCAGAGCGCATTTTAGGAATGCATAGGGTGCCCTCGGCAGTCTTCCTTTCTGGCCCCCTTCCTTCTCCACCCCTCACTCCTGGGCCTTGGCTTCATCGTGCTCCTTCTTGAGGCATTGGCAGTCCCCCAGTCTCATTTTCTTGCTCTTCACATTCTTTACAAAAACCCTAGACACCCAGTACTATTATTACCCCTCTCCTACAAATATGGAGGAGGTTGACTGCGGAGCTGGACCCAGAGAGCTCCCTGCAGCGTGATGTGGCTGAGTCGTGTCAAGAGCCCAGCTAAAGCTGTGACCCTGCATCTCCAATCCCCGGGTTGCGGAATTGCCTCCAACTCCCTTGTTGTAGGAATTCTTATGGATTTGCCCATGGAATTAGGGTTTGTGCACAGCATTTCCTGGGTCAGCTGGAGAAGAATCAGAGAGGATTAACATTCAGTCCCCTTTGTATCAGCAACCACCTGCAGGACATGCAGTACAGTGACCCCCTTCCCCCCACCCTCAATGTTCACAGACCCAATGAAATTGCCTCACTGCATGAATGTGCACCTTTTTCCCAGGGCCCCCACCCAGAAATTCAGTCACTGGGTAGAATTTTCTTCTGCAAAGTTTTGACTTGTAAATGTTTTCTAAACCTTTGGCGCCAACTACAGCTTGGCACTGCTGGAATCTAATATGGTAGGCTTTGATATGGTTGGTGGTTTTGTATTTATTCATATACTTAGGAGTTGCAAGGTTATTAAATCTGTTTTTTCAAGGTGGTCATCAAAGTCTCATAGGAGAGCCATGCCTTTGAGAATGAGATTTGCTGACACAGTAGTTCAAATTTGCCTATTTTTAATATGTAGTAATTTATTTAATCTTAAAGGTAGAGGAGTTGTAGAATGTAATCTGTATGTGTGTTTTTCCTTGGGAAAAAAAAGAAAAGATTGTCAGTGATTTCCTGTATAGCATTCAGAGATCTCTTTAACATACTCGTCAACAGGAATTATGGTTAGTATGCACTCTGAGTCTGTACAGAGATTTTGATCAAAGAGACATCTACTGGCAGGACTTTTCAAAGATAAGCCATGATGAGAATAATCTGAGCAGAAGAGCACAAAGCGGGCGTAAGTGGCCAACTGAATCTGGTGTGGGCCCTGAGGGACCCCAAAACACCTGTACAGGGTTTCCCTCAGAGTAGACACAGTACATGTCTGTGAGTAGGTTTGGAGCATAAAGCAGCAGGTAGGTGTAACATTGTAAGTTTCTTATCAGAATTTTGAATGAAATAATAGTTATTATCATTGTCACCTGCAATAGGAGGAAGACTATAGTAGAGTCCACAGGCACCGAGTGGCGTATTTTGACACACTATTATCTGTAACCCTCACAATAACCTCCACGTAAATATTATGGTGTCCACTTCCCAGAAAATGAGACTGAAGTGATGAGTGATTTAGTAACTTGCCTGAGGTCCCACAGTTGGCAAATGGAGGCACCAGGACACATGCACATCTCTCTGGCTCACAAACCTGTGTTCTTCCCACCGGGCTTACTATACAATGTAGCACAATGTAGGCTCCCACAGCCTGCATATTCCAAGGCCCATCCAACCATCTTCTTCAGAGCTGAGGGGCAACAACCCCGCTGCGTTCTTTAGAGCAGAGTGGAGCCAGGGCCTCTTCACCACCTAGTTCCTGTTAACAAAACTGAAGTTAATTTACTTTTTTTTTTTAAAGGAAAGAAGTGGAAAAATGTTTCACTGATCTGACTTCATATTAAGAACTTGAGATGAAAGTATACTCAGAAAATATATCAAATTAAAATATGTAGCTCAAGAAAAAAGAGAGAGGGAAAAACTCATGGACACAGATAACAGTGTCAGGATTGCTGGGGGGAGAGGGAGTGAGGGGAGGTAGAGGAGGGAATCCTATCTAATAAAGATGGAATATGCAAATTGACTGTCACTTTGTGACAAAAGATGGCGGTGCCCAGAGCCACAGATGGCGGCGCCCAGTCCCCTCGGCACCACTGGAGTCCTCCATTCTTTCAGCCCTTGCCACGGGGGCAAGGGGCAAGCAGTGCCCCAGTCCCCTGTGGCGAGCAGGTAGCAGGGCCTGCAGTGGCGTTGAGCAGGCAGGTATGCAGAGAGCAGAGAACCACGGGGAGTGGGCCTAAGCCATCAGTAGGACATCCCCCGAGGGCTCCCAGATTGGAGAGGGTGCAGGTTGGGCTGAGGGACATCCCCCCCCCCCCCGTGACGGAATTTTGTGCACCGGGCCTCTAGTGGGGGTATAGATGGTGATGGAAGGAGACTTGACCTGGGGTGGTGAACACACTATACAGTATACAGATGATGTGTTGTGGAATTGTGAACCTGAAACCTGCATAATTTTGTTAAGCAGTATCACCCCAATAAATTTAATAAAAAGGAAAAAACATTTAAATGTAGCTCAATTATGGTTAGTAAGATTTTTAAAAAGGAGGGCGGGGCAGGAGCATCTTTAACTCTTTGCGGTCCAATTTTATTTTTGGAATTGAAACAGTCTGGTCCAAATTAATTGACAGGCTTGAATGTTGAACTTTTTAATGTTCTTACTTTAAAGTTTAGACCAAAAATTCACTGGTTATATTATTAAGTATGTTCAATCAAAGAGTTTATTCTTTAAAACATTTCATAGTGTGGTATCTTTTGAAACTGGTCTGTCGAGTCAGCTTTGACATTGGACCAAAAAGGGTTAAAATCTGTCAAACTTTAGGTGGCAAAAATCTAACCATACTGATGCTGTTCATCTTTAATAATAAAAAAACATCTTATTATTAATACCTCTTAAGATGGTTAATATTATCAAGAGTTGATGATAGACAGTGTTTATCACTAGGAAGTTTGAAAGGGCATTCTAATTCTTAAATTGTTCATTGAAAAGAGATAAATTCAAGCAATATAACTATTTTATAAAAAGGAAAAAAGCAAAGATAACCCATAAGTCATTATCAGGGCTTTGGGGAAGGAAGATGGAAACCCTCAGTAGAGTGTAATTTCACTTTAAAGGACTCATAGAAAGAATCAATCACTGTTATATCCAAGTTTTGACTTTACAAACTAGTATGAAATGTTAGGGAAGAAATATATCTTTGGATATAAAGTTGACATTTTCATATATATATAATATACTAGAGGCCCAGTGCATGGATTTGTGCACTGGTGGGGTCCCTCAGCCTGGCCTGTGGGGATCAGTGGACCTCCACGCCGCCACAGCCCAGCCTTACCCTACAGCTCATCGGGCTCCAGCCCACTGTCCACGTTGATCCCGCACAGCACAAACTAGTGCACGAAGCAGCTGGAGGCCAGGGAGAAGGGCGTCGTGCTGCACTCTTCATCCCGACCCCACTGCGCCTGCTGCTGCCGCAGCTTGGGCATGCAGGGGGAGTTTCTGCGGGAGAGGCTGGTGCAGCTGCACTCATCAGGCGCCAGCGGTGAACCTGGCGTCTGGCGCCTGTCTATCAGCTGAGTGGTGCTCCTGCTGTGGGAGCCCACTGACCACCAGGGGGCAGCTCCTGCATTGAGCATCTTCCCCCTGGTGGTCAGTGGTTGTCATAGCTACTGGCCAGTCGTCTGGTCGCTTAGGCTTTTATATATATAGATAACACAGATCCTGTATTAAGCAGTATAACCATGGTTATTTTCTATAAATAGGACCTTCATGGCTGGAGGGTCACTTTGTATAAACACCAGAGGCAGAAGCGTTACATTTTACATCTGAAAGACCACCTTTTGATTGGATAATTTTTTTTCCTTTTTCTTTCTCTCCTATGCAGTATATAGTGGAATGTCATGGGATTACCCTTCTTCCCCAGTTCTTGGGCATGTACCGGCTTAATGTTGATGGAGTTGAAATATATGTGATTGTTACAAGAAATGTGTTCAGCCACCGTTTATCTGTATATAGGAAATACGACTTAAAGGTGAGATTCATTTTATTAATTCTTCTTAAGTAATTAAGCTAACTCATCCACACTATAAATGTTGTAAATGATCATGCTAAACACGGGGGTGGGGAACCTTTTTTCTGCCCAGGGCCATTTGTATATTTATAACATCATTCTTGAGCCATACAAAATTACCAACTTAAAAATTAGCCTGCTATAGTTGGTCAGACACTTAATTATCTCACCCCTAATGCCTTGGCAGGGCCAAGACCAGATGATTTCTCAGGTCTTTTATGGCCCTTGAGCTGGACGTTCCCCATCCGTGTAGGAGCTCAGAGCTCAAAGCCACCAGGCAACTAGCAGTGTACTCCTTCATGTTAACCAACGATCACTATCTGGGTTTAAGATAGTGTACATATTAGAGATACCATTTATTCAACAAATATTTACTGAACACCAGCCACACACCAGGCACCGTTTTTAATATATTTTATTGATTTTTTACAGAGAGGAAGGGAGAGGGATAGAGAGTTAGAAACATCAATGAGAGAGAAACATCGATCAGCTGCCTCCTGCACACTTTCCATTGGGGACGTGCCTGCAACCAAGGTACATGCCCTTGACCGGAATCGAACCTGGGAGACCCTTGAGTCCGTAGGCCGACGCTCTATCCACTGAGCTAAACTGGTCAGGGCCCACGCACTGTTTTTAGATGCTAGGAATAGTGTGATGAAAACCTTCACTCAAGGAGCTGACATTCTGGTGGGTTAAAACAGACAAAAAGTGAAAGTAGTGAGTAAATCACATAGTATATTAGGAAGTAGTAAGGTCTATGGATAGAAGTAAAGACAGGGAAAGGGGGAAGGGAAGCAGTTCTAAATAGGGTGTCAGGTAAGGTTTCATCGAGAAGCTGCCGTGGAGCAGACCTGAGGAGGCGAGGCATGAGCTGAGGGAGAACATTCCTGGCAGAGGAAACAACCCTGACACAAGCTACTTCAAAGACATTGAGTGAGCGGTGACCATTGGAAATTCTGAGGGGAGTAAGATGATCTGCCTTCTCAGATCCTGACTTAGAGGCAGAATGTCCGAGTTAGGATTTGGCCACTGTGACCTGCCTGCATGGCAAACCCAACTTGGCCATTTTTGTAAACAAAGTTTTATTGGAATATCGCCATTGTTTCTGTGCTGTGTGTGGTTGCCTGCGTGCTGTAATGGCAGAACTGAGTAGTTATCTCAGAGAGTGTTTGGGACCACAAAGCCTGAAACATTTACCTCTTACCCTTTTCAGAAAAAGTTTATCAAACGTTGGCCTTCATCAGTGGATCTCACAATTTTTATCATAGACTCCTTCACTCTCTTAAAAGAGGACCCCCCCCAAAAAAATGTGCTTATGTAGGTTATGTCTTTTGATAGTTGCAGTGTTAGAAATTAATATGAGAAATTTTTAAATACTCTATTTAAAATAATAAAACAGTTGCATGTTAGCATATTTTTATGAAAAATACTACATCTTTCAAATAAAAAATTATTGAGACAGGTGGCATTGTTTTACATTTTTGCAAATCTCTTTAATGTCTGACTTTTATCAAACATGAGACAGTTTAATGTCTTATCTGGTTCTATTGTCAGTCTTTTGTTATTGAAGTGTATGAAGAAAGTCGGGCCTTACGCAAATATGTAATAAAAAAGAGAAACGTGTGTTTTAATTACTTTTTCGGAAATTTGTGGATATTGTTTTTTGATGTTCAAACACCTGACAAATGGTAATTTGTCAAAGCTTATGTGGAATGTGGAATCTGCAATCACATCAGTGAACTTTTGTACTCTCTTCATTTGAAGCCATTGGTCTGTTTGCATGCATTGGTCTGAATGCATCATGCTTTGGCCATTTGGAATGGACGGGGTCACTGAGTTACATGCTCTTCCCATTATCGGTATTTTAAAATTTCTAATTTTTACATAAAAGCTGAGATTTTACCACCGGCTACAAAGTCCTATTAGTTTTTTTCCGTGAAGTGGCAGCACACAGTCACCCCTGCACATAGCCTATAGCCCAGAAGCTTCAATTATCTTTGAACAGATATCTGACAAACGCCCAAATATAAATAAATATAGGTTGTCAGCTGTTCTTTCCAATAAAAATGTTGTTTCATGAAAAACTAGCCAGTTCAACTCATAACTCAGACCATCACAAAAATGACTATTCTTAAACCATTTCTTTTTTTAAGCAGAAGTGTTTTATGCATACTTCCCACACAGAATATTGAAAAGATGTATACCCCAGGGTCAAGATTTAATAAAAATGAATTTCCTTGCTTCCTCAGGACATTTGTGTATTTAGATACAGATACAGATATAGATACAATACAGACACAGATACAGATACGGATATATTATGACAAACTCTACTAGTACCATTTGGTACCACTGCTGGATTTGTCCTAAGCTGCCAGCAGTTTCACCCACCATTGGTTTTGCAATATTCACACAAATATCAAGACAGTGAACAAGGCAAATAACATCTCATTATTATTATAAAGGTAGTTTTGACTTTACAGACCCCCGAGAGGGTCTTGGGACCCCAGGGTGCTGAACCACACTCTTTGAGAAATGTTGGTCTAAGGAAGGGAACATTGTCTAGGTTTATCTCCTACCTTCTGGAGTTCAAATGAACTGTCCAGGCTTTCCAAATACAGCCTTGGTCTGTCCTGTCTTCAAGTCAAAGCCACTTTGTTCACTGCAATTGCCCTGGTGGAAATTCCAGCCGCCACACAGGGCTCTTGGACACCAGCTCTGTCACAAAGCTCTGTTCACTGGTCTGACTCTCCCATGTGAGACGCCAGAGTGACCTCTAAAGCCACATGTCCTGGTTTTATCACTTGTCAGCTGTGTGTAAGTTGTTGAACCTTTGTAAGCCTCAGTTTCTTCATCTGTAAAATGGGGATAATTTTACCTACCTTTGATGGGTTGTTGTGAGGATTAAATGAAATATGTACATGTCAAGTGCAGCATAATGTATAGCATATAGAATTGGTCAATGAATTTTGGTTATCTATCCATTCTGCTAGTCAGTAAGTGCCTTAAATTAAATTTTTTGCCCTACTTACTTTTTTATCCCCCTTTACGTCAAGATAGTGTATCTAGTAAATATAGCTTGACATAAATTATACTTGTAAACTGGATATTGTAGTTTTAGCTTGCTTTGGGCTTTATAGTTTCATCTCCCTTTTTAGCTTATAGAATAAATGGTTGTTTTGTCAGTCCTTTCAGTTGTGATGGAACCTGGACATCTGGCACCATTTCATGGCTCTAACTCTTGACCTTAACTTGCTGACTTTACTTTTCTATTTTTTGTTTTAGTTTTTTTTCTTCTGAGTTAATTTAAACTTGGATGAGTTTTTTACAGGCTAATGATGTGTGTTTACACAGAGATGAAGCCTTACGGAGAATCCTAGACAGGGATATGCTGTAGGAAGAAAAAGAAAAAACACTGACCAAAAACTTGTTTAAAGATACAAAAAGGAATAAATTGTTTTTCCTCTATCCAGTAGCATAAGCAGTGCTCCCCCTCCCTTTTTTTTTCATTTGGGGACATTCTTTGTTAGAAATCAGTGAACAAAGGAAGATATTTGTGGCCCATATTCAAGGATCCCTAAGGAACGAATACAGACCATTGTTAAGTGATGGCCTCTGGACTCCGCAGTGCGGAGAGCCTGTGCTACGGTGTGGAACAGGCCACAGGCTTTCCTTCATGAACGAGTCACACTGTCCGTCTTCATTTGGTGGGTCAGCACCCCTTGACATATCCCCAAGAAACTGTGAGCACTTTCGCTGGGCTGGCAGCAGGGTCTCTCAGACCTACCAGGCCCAGGAGTGCTGAGCACCAGGGGGTAGGGGGATGGAGAGTGGATGGGGGCGGGGAGGTAACACGGGACTCCGGCCTGGTCTCAGCTCCCTTCCCCATTAGGGGCGTCTCCTCAGTCTACATCTCCCCATCTGTGCATTACACACATCCTCATCAGTACTAAGCTGCTTAAATGGGAGATGGTCATAGAGTAAAAATTTTGATTTTTTTAAAGAATAGCCCATCTAGAAGCTACTTTAATATCCCCCCAGTCACATGTAAGTTCTGTTAATCATTGGCTAATGTCAGTATTCCAGGGCAATACGTGGCTGTGTAGGAAGGAGGTAATCAGGTCAACGCATTGCTCCCTGACCCCGTGTAGTTCGGGTGTCCAGTGCTGAGGGGAGGGAGAGAGGGAATTGGTGATCCTTCTCCAGCCATTTATCTGGTGAACGCCGAGCATTACTGTGTGAGGCACCGCAGTGGTCACGGGAGCACAAAGCATAAGCAGTTCTTGTACTGACATAGTTAGGAATTCACTGGCCATTTGTTTCCCAACTTTTCTCTCACTTTAAAATCTTCCACAAACAAAGGAAAATTTATCTGCTGGACCTCCACCCCAATGCCCCCTGAGAGCATCTGAGATGGACTCGGTCATAGGGGACCACCTGAGCCCTGAGGCATCGTTTTGGAAAGCAGTGCAGTCGAGGGGAAATGGCTGAGATCAAGCACTGTGTTTTCTCCCTCTTTATAGCTCTGTGCTCACCCCTGGCCCCTGGCCCAGAAGGGGTGCCTGTAAATGTGTTGTGATGGGGTCTCCAAGGAGAAGGGGGACAGAAAGCACCACGGGGGCCCCACTCACAGTAACTGAGAACGTGATCATCAGTAACTAAAACGGGAGCGAGGCAGTCAGAGGGCGAGGACGGGCGCATCTGGAGACGTGATGTGGGATAAGAGGCATTTGATGCCCCAGTGGTCACTGCGGCCAGCAGGTGGCCCGCTTCACCTTTGAATGTCACAACACCAACCATTCTGGCCACTGATGCAAAAAGGAGAGTGTGGTTCTGATCCAGTGTGTGGTAAGTGACTGTCCAGTGATCGCCTGATGTCCAGCAGGGAGGCAAGGACCAGGAGAAGGCAGCACAGGTGACGTGACAGGGAAAGGCTCAGAGGGAGTGAACAGAAACGCCTGCAGACCAGGCAGAGTAGTGACCAGGGTGGGACAGAGCTCACGCAGGACAAGCGCCAAAGCAGAGCTGGTGCCCATTTATAGTCGTGCTTTGCCCTGGGACGTTTGCACATTTTAAGCATGAAATGCAGGGCCTCTCACGTGCAAGCTTTTATTATTTCTTTGTGTTTCAGGGCTCCACAGTGGCCAGAGAAGCTAGTGACAAAGAAAAGGTAAGTGCCCGACATACCCCTCACCGTGATCCTATGGGCATGTTCGAGCAGCATCCCCATCCTTATTTCATCCTTCCTTCTGACTCCCGCTGCTGCGATTTCTCCTGTGTGCACCAGAGAAGCACATTTTTGAACTGGAGTATTTCACTGTACCTCTCTTCCTCAGAGCAGCTGTCTATACCTCCTGGCTGAATAATGAGGTGGTTATTCGTTTAAGTGCAGTTGGAAGAGACAGTTCACTGCAATGTTTCACGCAGGCGCCTGCACAGTAACTTATGACCAACACTGGCAGGTACAGTGCAGCAGCAGGGCCCTAACCCTACCCTTGACCACTCACTAGCCAGGTGTGACCTAGCGAGTTTCTCTGCCTCTGTGCGCCCGTTTCTCACGTGTAAAATGTTGACTTGCATAAGCTTTACACTCTTTTCCAACTATAAAATGTTAAGATTTGATTCGAGTATTTTTTACTTAAAGAATTAGGCAGGAGACTTTGTCCTTTTTTGTCCTGAGTCACTGGACAGTAGGAAATTTAAACCACATTTAGTTTATTATGCAAGATTATAGACAGATTCAGCATCAGTCAATTTGTTTAAGAATTTGGGAAGTGCTTTGACTGAAATTGGCATTGCTTATACGATAGGCAACTCTATACTCTCAGTCATTATTCCTCACCTTGAAAAGTGTCTTTTTTTTTTTTTAATAAACCATCTGAAAGCTTGGGCTTAGGTTTTTGTTTTTGTTTTTGAAATTAAATTCTTTCAGGATGATATAATTCAGTTCTGGTTTGAGTTTTATGGATCTGGAAATCTAGTTCATTTAGAAGGGTTTGTGAATGTCTCTATGGTTACTGTCCTGGCTTCAGGGGCTAAAATAATGAACCATGCCGATACATCTCGCAGAAGATAAAGACATTAATAGGAAGTAACAGTGTCACGTGATCAGTCTTTCCATAGGAAGGAATCACGCAGCAAGAGCGCCTGACTCCAGCTTGGAGGCTTTCTGGAGGAGGTGGCGTGTGGAAACTTGAAGGATAAGTAGGAATTAGCCAGGGGAAAGGCCATCAGAGTAGCATGTGCATGAGCATAGAGGGGGTATGCTTGGTGCTTTAGCTGGAGGGTGAGATGGAGCCAGGAAGCTGGACCAGTGGAGAGGCTGTTGAAGTAACCCAGATGAGATGTTGACCTGGGCTAGGACACTGGAATATGACAGATTTCAGAGTGATTTAGGAAAAGAACCCACAGAACCCAGAGATTGAATGTGGGAGGTGAATGGTTCCAGGGAGCGTGTGTGGAGGGAGTGCGGGATTGAGGGTGACTCCCAAGTGTCTGGTTCGGATAATTGGGTGTTGAATTCACTGTCGGAGAGGGAGCAGAGTGGAAGGAGTAGTTTGAGAGGTCATGTGGCATCAGATCAGAGGTGCCCAATAGGCACTAGAGGCTGCAGAGAGTTTTGACTGGAAGAAATGGCCTGGGAAACCTCATGGGAGGGATGATCAGCAGAGACAGGGAAGTCGATGAGGCCACTCAGGACGAGTGTAAGGAGCAGGAGAAGCATGCCTGGAGCCAGCTCAGAGGGACATCGTCACTTATGGCTGACGGATACTAGTCAAGGAAGAGAGACTTGCAAAAGATCAGCCAAAGACATAGGAGATGACCCAGGAAAGACTGGATCATTTCCGAGTATTTATTAAGCATCTGTAATGAGCAAACATTTTGCCAAGCATTATGAGAAGTGCCTCAGTGAAAAATGCCCCCACTCTCATGAAATTTGCACTCTAATATTGTCCCAGAAACCAGAGGGAGAGAATGCTTCTGCAAGGTTAGGTAGGATGAGGACTGAGTCATTTATTACCCATTGGACTTGTCAACAGGGAACTCACTGGCAACCTTCCTTGTCGGTGACAATGGGTGGGTGTAGCAGAAGCCAGATAGCAATGGGTTAAGAAGAGAGAAGAGAAAAATGAAATGGTAGGTCCTTCTTTGACCACTTGTATGTTTATTGTACACAAGTGAATATATTTTTACACTTCCAACCTCCAAGTAAGTCACTCTGAAGGCACCGGCTTTGGCCAAAGAAGCAGAAACAGTGGACTGTCGACTTCCATGTTGTTATGACTAAACATTTCTTCCAGGTGTCAAAGAACTCAAGTAGGTATTCAAGTTTTAGTCCATGAGAAATTCAGGGGTTTCATATGATTGGGGTTTTCTCCTAGGAGCAAATAGCTGGACTATTTAAAGAGCCACCCAGACTTTTCAGCATCATAGCACGAAGCCAGCCCCTGAGTAAGAACTGTGGGTGTGATGGCATCCAGCATTCCTTGTTGGTTGCTGTTTTCACTTCGTTCCCAAGTCCCTTGAGACTGCTGCTGGCAGCCTTTCTCCTCTGTTTGCATCATATGGATGTCTTGCAGACGCATCGCCAAGGACTTGGTCTGCTTTGACAATAACCAATGCTGAGAAAGACAGTTACAGCTCATGGAATGGCTGTTGATAAAGCCTAAGTTATAAAGCAAGAACCTGCGTGATTGAAAACCATAGTATTTGAGGTCCTCATAGCTGTAATATTTCGTCAGGAGCAGAACTTTCATTTACCTGTCTTTCTCTCCACGCCCCAATACTGTGGCCCAACCTGTGGGACCCCATTCTTTCCAGAAACCCATGGCGTTCACCACAGTTCCACTGCCCGCCTCACCAAAAAAGTTTAGTGAGGTTAGCATAGGTTTCTGTGAAAAAAACTTAAGGATATATGACTTCTTTAAGAGAAACCCTTTTTCTGAGAATTATGTAGGGTGCTTTTATCCTCTTTGTAATATGTGCCAATTATTCCTCAGAACATCTCTTTGGAGGTGGGTTTGGAAAGGCAGAGACAGGAGGGGCCTTGAGAGATCAGAGTCCAATCCCCCCCCACCCCCACCTGGGACAGATTGGAGAGGGAAAATTGAGCTCCCGTGCTGTTTCACACAATTAGTGGCAGAGGAGAAATTTTATCTTAATCTTGGGCTTATATTTTAAATGTTAATCTTAATATATTGGGAAGTATAAAGGTAAGTAATAATAACTGACATGTGTTAAGTGCATTCCAAGTGCCAAACACTTTTAATTTTTACGTGAATTTGGTTATGTGATCCTTACAACCACCTTGTGAGGTGGGTGCTATTATTACTTCCTTTGCATAAATGAAGTTATTTATCTGGTTGAGTGACTTGTCCAAGGTCCCACAGTTACGATGTGACAGAGCTGGGGTTCCAGCCCAGAGCGCACCTTTCTAACTGCTACATCTGCTACTCTAAATGTCTGGGAGTTCTCTCTCCTTTTTTTAAAGAACATATTATCAAAAATGCATATGAGCCCGGCCAGCATGGCATATGCCTGGGTTGTGGGCTCGATCCCCAGTGTGAGGTGTGCAGGAGGCAGCTGATCAATGATTCTCTCTCATCATTGGTGTTTCTATGTCTCCCTCTCCCTTCCTCTCTGAAATCAACATACACACACACACACACACACACATGAATCCTATAAATCATGAAGATGAAGAAGGAAACATTCACTACACTGACAAAAACATTATTTTGGAGTTAAATATGGTACGAAAGCA
The DNA here is from genome assembly GCF_000327345.1 of Myotis davidii. Lineage (NCBI taxonomy): Eukaryota > Metazoa > Chordata > Mammalia > Chiroptera > Vespertilionidae > Myotis > Myotis davidii. The sequence goes on from NW_006288437.1 coordinate 405,453, forward strand.
GTTCATCTGAGTCTTGATTTAAAAATTAAAAAAAGTAGTGAAATAAATTATTTTGTTTTATACTACGTTGGCAAAACAGCCCATTCCTATTTCCTCCATTTGTGGAAAGTAGGCATTTTTGTAGCCACATCCCATGTCACTGTAGCTTACACTGTGTACACAGTCACCTGAGGAAGAATTGTGCTTTACTTTCTGGGCTTAGAATTCATGAAAGCTCTTCTTCCAGAAGAAGAGATGCCCCAAACCACCCCCTGTCCTAGGTTATAAGTGCTCCCTGGGAAGGGGCCAGAGATAATCTCTTGAAGATATGGAATGTAAGAGTAATTAAAATCGGTAATTGATGGCGGAGAGTGTGCCCGCAATAGGAGATGAGGTCTCTTGGAGATGGCAGCCACAATGAGGTAACATTGACTCAACTATAATACACAAAAACAAATGCATTAATGGAGCTGAACTCATAAACCCATTGGGTTTTTAAGTCCCCCCAAAATTTCTGCACTTCTTTTTTGCACCAATGATCAGGTTTTCTCTCCATGATCAGTTAATATTTTTCACTTGTCCAGAAAGCAGGCTGTTTTTTGTCTTCACAAATAAAACTATAAAGGTCATCGCTGTTACCTTAGAAATATTTGGAAGATGACTAAAAATATTTGTTTTCTACATGAAACCAAATGATTTGTACGAATATTATTTCCGTTGCTCTCACTGTGTAACCACATTCTCTACAAAATGATTTTCCTGGTGGAGAGAACAGTTTTCATAGAGAATCTCCGTCAGCACCGCTTAACTCATAATCTGGCTCTTTGTTTTTCTTCATTTGACTCATTGTAACTGCTTTAATTCCCCGTACTTTTAACTTGGTGACAAGTTTTAAAACTGTCATTTCAAATATTTAGTGATATAGTGCAGACAAGCCCCTTCCCTTCGATTTCAGCTTGACATGTAATTAGTGTGATTTGCATTAGCATAATAATGAAGGTGAAACTGAAGGAAATAAAGAAGTTATATTCCAACAAAAAATGGGATCACTTTCATGGCAACAAGTATCAGGACATGCAAGTACAGATGTCTTGAATTAAAAAAAGAGAGAGCGAGAACGGTGCTTTTCTTTTCTTTTTTTTAAACCGTTTTCAAATTCTGACAGCTGCTATGACTTGTTCTATTCTTTAATTCTTTCCTTTCTAATGGAAGGGCATCTTCCATTCATGGCTCCAGCAGTTCAGCCTCCTCTAAATGAGACAGAGAAATGCGAATCTCCCCGGTGGTCGATCTTTTCACAGCTGCGCTGCAATTCCAGTGTGACATCAAATTAGTAATTATAGCTGAGCGAACTGCTTTTTACCAAATGACAGCCTTCGCATGCTGCCAGCGAGCAAGCTCCTCAGCAGGGAATCCGGGGAAGTAAAAGAAAACATAACTGGACTCACTTGATTTCTGAGGGATTTGACCTGACTCTTTAAAAAGCCCATGTTCTCGAGAACGCGAGTCCTGGGGATTTACACAAATATGCATTTTGTTCATCGTTCTGCACAGTTCTTCTCAAAACTCGTGTCTGATTTTATTAGGTAAAGGCAAGGCTGTGGAGTGGAGTCAGAGGGTCCCAATAAGAAGATTCCTTTTAACATATAACCTTCTCCCTTTCTTTCAACCCATTTGAAAGAAAACAGCTGCCCTGCAATTGGCATTTGTATAACTATATTGGCAATAATCATTGTTGACACTTTGATAATGGACTACAACAAGCCGCCTTGTCGATTCTTAGGCATTGTGAATTGCACTGGCAATTAAGTGACTGTCACCCTCGCTGACATTTTACCTACTGCTGGCTGAAGGTTCAGGAGAATTCATTGTTAATACCCTTACATCGAAAAATGCTTTCCTAAAGCAGTTCTCAGCATTTCTTTTGTGATTTTTAAATTGTAACACATTATAATTAATTACTACCTCTATCTGGTTCTTCAGACTGCAGTTAAAAGTAACCTAACGACAGGGCCGGCGCGGAGCCTGGGGCTCAAAAGCACGGCCGCCTGTCCCTCTGGGAGTGTTTCTTCGGCTGTCAGTTAAAAGTGCTTTCTTCCCCCCTGTTTGCGGATGGTCGTTTATAGGGGGATTGCCAGGGTTTTTAGGCCTGACCCATGGATGCTTTAGCCTTCTGTAAAATTTCTTTTCTTCCAAAGTAGAAGTGAATCGCTTCGGCTTGCCAGGCACTGTGAGGAACACCTCCCCGACACCCACAGTGCAGGGGAAAGCGCCCCTCAGAGCAGAAGCAGGGCCTGTTCCTCAGGCCTCACGTTAAAGGCAGCGCTGGCACCACCTGCCCTGTGGCCCCGAGATGCTTTATGAAAAGGGGCTTTGGGAGAAAGACCCCAAACACAGTGTTAGGGCCACCGAGTCCCCAGCCCTGCTCTGCCATTAATGGAAGTTTGGGGTTTGTCCTCACTTGTAAAATTAAAAAGGATTTGATCGTATCACTGGTCCTCATACTTTCGTGTTTATAAGGCTCTCTGGTTTCAAATGAAACCATCCCGCCCTCCCGAGGTGCGCTTCAGCTGCAAACTGGACTTGGAGAAGTCCTGGAGTTGGCAGCCACCAAAACCCTGTCTGTTTTAGGTACAGGCCAAGGCGATTGCTGTTATTAATGGAAAAAATGTTCTGAACCATCATACTGTGTCAGCAGATGTCTGAGCAAGCCTTCTGAGCCCTATGATGTAAACCATAGGGGTTATTCTGGGAGTTTTTAAAACTCAATGCATTTGGAATTTCTCCCAACTGGAAAGAGCGTGTGTGAAAAAGGAAGATCACATGCACACGACTGGTGAGCATCTTCCTGATGACAGCGCTAAACCCCTCAGCCAGTCTGTGTAAAATCTCAATTGCCTTACATTAATTTTTTCACTGGAATGAACTCAACGTAGAGATCCCAAGCACACATGGAGCAGTGCTGTTAGATGTGAGATTTTTTTTTTAAGCTGACAACTCTTATCCCGGTAGTTCCAGAAAGACTTGGAGTAGAGAGAAGACTTCCAAAATTTAGTGCTTTGCCTGAATTTAAGCCACGCTGCTGCAGATGAAACTATAGGACGTAGCAAACTTAAGTTTTCAGATTCTGAGATTTTTTAGATCATCACTATTGATGTCCATGCAACAGAATCTTTCGATCAGATTGTAGCAGTCTGTTTTGTGAATTTTGTATGCAGCTTAACTGTTTTAGCACAGCCTGTGGAGGAAAACCAAACTGCCACCTTTGACATGGCCACTTAAAGAGCCATTATGTTCTGAAAAGTATGACAATATTAGAAGAGGAATCAATTATCACTTTTTTAATGTTAGTTTGAAAATTTTAGGGGCAATAAATAACCAGCAGCTGTGTTCTGCCTGCCTTAACAGTTCCAAATTGCAAAATTAGGATAGGGCTCGCCCAGTTTTGTGCTTCTTAAGTGTAGCACTGTTTCACAAGTCATGTTGAGGTATTTTCACAAGTATGTTGAGGTATGTTCTCTTTCTATATTTATATAGAAACAAACACATTCAAAATAAGAACTCATATTCAGGTGCTAGTCACAAATGTACACCTTCTCCTTGTGGAAATTATAAGTTATCATTGAACTGTTGGATCATTTCCCAAGCCATGAACTTGTATAGACCATTCTGCTGTCATTGTTAAGGGAGGTTGTTATATGTGCCTTTGTGAGAAAACGCCTTTTACCCCTACTATTTCTGTATGTATTTTTACCCATGTTTCACAAATTTGCTTTTTCATGTATCAAATTTGTGGCTTGGATATTTTTGAGAAGCAGAACTGATTTTATTATAAATCTCTAACATCTCTTATTACCCCAGAATTGGTACCACGTATATTCAATCAAATCATCGTTATCCCTGCTCCACTGTCAGGATTACCTAGAATTCTCTCCCCTACAGGAATATTTCCGGAGTGTATTTTCAGCCCCACAGACTTTTATGAAGTTTTTTTGGCAAGCGTGGGGAAAAGGGATTTAGTCTTTTTTGCAAGTTTATTTTCATTTAGGTAAGCTTGTAGCAACAAGTAAATCAGTTCCTAACATGAGACAGTAATTAGTACATATTTTTTATGTTGTGTATTCAGTTCCAAGTGTCACAACACGACCCATCAAAGGGACACCAGGCAGCAATCTTTGACATCAAGGCTTACAATTAGACTTCTTTTAAATGGGTTGCCAAATGAGCACATCGAACAAAAATTCGTTTCTTTCTGAAATACAAGTCCTTTAATCACAGGGTACTATGCTGTGTATTATCCTTTGCATTGAAACCTTCTGGTACCAAAATCCTGTTTGTGTTAAACACTCAAGTGTGACAGGAGTACAGTTTATCTTCCTGCTAAGGTTTCCATCCACGCTAAAAAAAAAAAACAACTTGGTTCTGTAGGCTCTAGATTTTGGCTCTGTGCACTTCAAATACATGTGTTTCCCCCCCCCCCCTATTGTTACTGGCCATTTAAAATGCAATATTTTTTGTATAATTTAATGTAATTAAATTTAATGTAATTAAATTTAATGTGTGTGTGTAATGATGATAAAAATTCAGTCTCATTTTAGTTTGAATTCTGTGTATTTAAAGTTATGTTTTTGAATGTGAATACAGGTTTCAAATATCTGTGATTTTTTTAAAAAAAATGTTTGAGTCATCTAAAAGTTAATTAGATTTTAACATCTCAGTAAAATAAAATTTCTGTATAATTTCTGGCTTTACTAACTTTTAAAATATCCAATATTACTAAACTTTGTGAATATGACAGCATTCAACACACAGGACCTAATGAAATAAGTAAACAAACAGATTAATTTCCATTTGAAACAAATAGAAAATGTAAATCTTTTGATAAGCATTTAGTGTGTGTGTGTGTGTGTGTGTGTGTGTGTGTGGTTTGTTTTCAGAGAATCTGCAAAATTTTCAGTGATTTGGAATTTAAAGTGGTTGTTAAAAGTGCTAAATATTTTTATATTAGAAGGGAGATTCCAGTGCCTTGTTCTTATCTCCTCTCCACCTTTCTTTTGGGAAGAGTGGAGCTCCGTGCCTCCATGGCCTCCTGGAATCCGCAGCTGCTCTCCGCCTTCACTCCTGGGTCTTTTTCTGCTGAGCTGGCCACAGAAGCACATGTTCGTTTCTAAAAATTAGAGCTCTAAACTTTGTAGCTGTTAGTTCTGCATATTTCTGTTTTATCTTAAATCCTGGCCAAATCTCTCCTTTAAGATCATTTAGATCTTTTATTGAGCAGGGGGGAATAAGTAACTATTTATATGTGAAAGCATTTATACATTTAAGATATTATCTTCAGACGATGGGTATCTTCAAGCTTCGATACAGCTGTGTAAATCTTGACTCTGTCGTCATCAATGTTCATTCATGCCTTAGTGACATATAAGTCATTTTGACCATGACCAATATTGTTACATAATGCGCTTCCTTCTATTGAAGAATATAGACTTGCTGAGGAACAGCCAATAATACTGTGTTTTCAAAGAAACCAAAAACCTTTCACCCAATAATGTAGTTACAAAAAGGGAGAAACATGTTATACTGAAACAGTTTTCTTTTTACCCCTCCTAGCAAGTTATGTTCCCAGGGAGTTTATTATACTATAGTACTTTGGTTAATGTTTTCTGGCTACAAGATTTCAGTTAGTGAATGTTTGCTTTAGGTCAGCAAAATAGCATTCACTAAATTACCCACTCTTATGATATACTCATTGAGGAAAGCTAACCCATGGAAAATTAAGGTAAGACAAAAGTCAGCAAATTCCTGTCTTTGGAATTTATTTTAAAGACTAAATTTTATTCCGTATTATTAAATAGAAATTTAGATGTTTTATTATTCTAAGAAGTTAATTTACCCACTTTTTATTATTATATAGCAACATTTTACTCTCTTTAGACTTCTAATGAGGGCGTTTTCAGTGAGGGTTTTCTGATTTGGAGGCCTTTGCAGTGGGTCACAGGTTTCTCTGGCCAGGACAGTTCACAGTGAGGTTCAGAGAGCAAGGACGCGGCAGGGGATCAGAGCCTCTGGCCAGTGTTGCCTTTAATGCACCTAATGTACCTCTCTGTTCCCATGTCTGATGCAGGGAAATGAAATAACAACCTTGCACTTGTGTGTGGCAGGTTTGTGTGCAGCAAGGAAAGAAAGTATCTTCAAAATGTAAAGACAACATGTAGAAAATTCATGTGAGACGTTTGTGACTAACAATAAAACCTGAAAACAAAGGAAATGGTAACTATGGTCTAGGTTACTGGTATCCCAAGTTTAAAGAGCTTATTTCTTTAAAAAAGCAGGAAGGATAAAAAAGGATAAGTCTATTCTTCACTAGTAAGAAACACACTATTGTAACTATATTGGTTATGGCTTATGTGTAACTAAGACACGAGCTAATATAGAGCGAGTTCTTATTGCCAAGCACTGTGTGTTTTTTTTCATTTAGTTCATACACTAGCCCTATTAGGTAGGTATTATTAACTTCCCATTATATAGATAAGGAAACTGAGGTTTGGGCACATTAAGCAGCTGATTCAGTATATTACTAGTTCCATATGCCAACATGTTTTGTTTGTTTGTTTTCAGTCTTGCTCTGGATTTAGCACTGATGAGCTTAACTCTAGATACTGCAAGCCGCACGTGGGAGCATGACCAACAAATAGCAAGAATGACCCTCCATGTGGCAGGCACTGCCCTAAGCTTTTTACATATATGAACTTGTGTAATCCTCACAGCAGTGCTGACTGCTAATCCCCAATTAAAGATGAGGCACCTGAGAGGTTAAGTAAGTTGTTCAAACTCACACAGCTAATAACTGGAGGAGTGGAGATATAACCCAGGTGGCTGATCTAGTCTGTGCTCATAACCTCAGGCTTCAGTCCATGTCCTAAGAAGAAACTTGCACCGTGGTCTGGCATCACCCAGCAGGAAAGTGTGAGGGATATTCATCTGCTAACGTTACCCAAACAGTGGGAGCAGGATAGCTAGGTGGCAGGAGGAACGGTGTCTCTCTGCTTATGCTTGTAGCTTTCCACGTCACATTGATAGAGATGGATGCCATTTGAGGCCCACCAGACCCCAGTAGACTTACCTCATGCAAAAGGGAGAGTCACTTTGCCTCATGAACCTTGGGCCGTGCTGAACTCCACAGCCTCATTCTGCCAGCCAGGCCTGGGAGCAGCTCCCGGGGCCCCAGGCGTAGCCGCAGCCCAGGGCTGCCGAGGTGGCACAGCAGGTCCCGCCATGCCCCGTCCTCCTTGGCATGTGCCGTGCGCGGTACTCCGCAAGTCCCCCCTCACACTTGGAGGCTCCCAGTCTACATGGAACTGGCAGAAGAACTTAATTCAGAGTGAATACTAGTAAATAAAGACTTAACCTGCTATCACTTTAGAAAGGTTGCTGACTGCTGGCTGGACGCTAGCCTTGGGGAGTCCACAGTTAAGTGTTTCTGACCTGATGTCGTTAGCTCCAGTGCTTTCTTCCACCTTCCGGCTGGCTCTGCTTTGAACTAGAAAGAGTATGAAAGACGCCCATTAAAGAACCAGACCCAGTGACTTTGAGGCTTTCAAAACACTCCTAAGTGCAAATAATCCGGTGCTGCAAAGCAAAGGGCAGACGCCAGGGCTGCCCACGGTGGTTTCTGGGCTGCTTTGCAGGCATCGCCTCTGCCACCTTTGTGGGCAGTGTGACACCGGAGATTTAAGTCTTTTAATTCACAGCATAATAATTATCATCTCTTTTGTAAATGGTGTGTGTTTAGAGTTTTTAATATAAATGTTGCTCACCATCAGAAAGCTTGAAATTTCTGAAAAGGTAAGCAGTAAGGTTTTCTTTTATCTGTGTCATCTAGTTCTTAGTAGAAAAGAATGGCCGATTTAAAGTTCTTTTTAAAAGAAAATGTATGCACTATCAATCTTTAATACCAGTTTTGTTTCTGTTTTGTTTTGGGAGTTTTTATTGATTTTAGAGGGAGGATGGTGAAGAGGGAGAGAGAAACATCAATGTAAGAGAGAAACATTGATCAGTTGCCTCCCACACCTGCCCTAACTGGAGATTGAACCTGAAACCAGGGTATGTGCCCTGACCAGGAATAGTGTGCAGGACAGCGCTCCAACCAACTGAGTCACATTGGCCAGGGCAATACCAGTTTTAAATCCATACGATTTATTGAATGCTTATAGAGATGGTGATGACGCTGATGGTGATAATAAGTGCCACTCACTATTTACATACTCAGGTTTTGGTTGAGTTTTCAGAACAACTCCGCTTTAGCCCAGTGACTAAGCGTCAGACAGCCTGGGTTCCCATCTCAGCATACCTGGCTGACCAGGCTCACCTTCTGGGCTGTGAGACCTTGTTAAGTTGCGTCATCTATCTAAGCTCAGCTTCCTCGTCTTGTACAATGGGCTTCAGAATGATAGTTAAGGCAGTTGCAGAGAATAAATGAGATGAAGCACCTTAAGTAAACTGATGCATGTTAGGTGCTCATTAGCACGGGCCTAAGGTTGCTGCTGCTGCTGCTGCTGCTGCTGCTGTCCCCGTTCTGCATATAGGGCAACTGTCTAAAGAAGATCCAGAAACCCAGCCCTGGTTCCTGGCAAGTAAGGGGTGGAACCAGGATTGGAACCTCAGGATTTAGGTCTCCAAATCCCTGGGGCTGCTGAGTGCTCTGCCATCCCACAGACACGTGGGCTGCGTGTTTTTAGGCCAGTGTTGGATTCCTCTCGCAGCTGCCCTGCTGAGGACCTACCTTTGCCGCTTGAGCCTTTCAATCATATCAGCCCTTACGTCCTTCCATCAGTCTGGTTGCCCTTTTTAAACTTGATCCAATGAAGTACGTCCGTAGTGCCACAAGTTCACTTAGCAGGATGGTCCTGGGCATCCAGAGTTTGGCCTTGCTGGTCACAGGAGACCATGCTGCTGGGGTGAAGCTGGGATCCGTTACCTGCATGAATGCGCCTGCTATTGCAGCACCTACCGAGGTGCCGTGTACTGCCTTCGGTTTCTCTCATACAACAAAGGCCCTCTCCCCTTCTTTGGTACACAGATAAAATGAGTTGTGGAGTTAAGGCAGGTATCTGATGTTTAACACCCTCCCCCTCCCCCGACGTACACACTCCAAAACATAGTAATGCCCAGGTTGTCTACTTGGAGAATCACAATCATTCTCCATCTCAGTTTCTGTGCATCACTCTGTCTTCAACCCCTTTTCCTAAGGCCCTTCCAGTTTTGTATCTGTGGCAGGCCTCACTGACCCCTGAATGAGCTTGCTAAACTTCGGATCCTGCATTTTTCTTCGTGGTGTAACTTCATTGTGTTTATAGTTCTAATGGAAGAACAAAGGATCCAATGTGATGGCATCAAACATTTAACATGAATGTGCTCTCTTTGAGTTTAGGGTTTTCTCTTACATTTATTACTTTATTTCTTAATTATTAATGACGAATTTAGGGGATTTAGCCCCTCTCGTGTTTTTGTGGAGAATGGTGCTGTTTTCATTTCCTTGAGACTCTATGTCTCGCCATAAAAGTATTTGCAAGTCTCTGCCCCACTCTCCCCATTTCCCTGTACATTTTATGTACTTATGCTGCCCAGTCTTCAGCCCACTTGCTTTCGTGCCTTTAGACTAGAAATGTTGACCTGCTCATCTCTGCATTCTTATACATGACAGTCATTCAGTAACCGCTTATTGAATTGGATCTTTGGATTTCTGAGCTTTGCTATACCTGTTTTGTAAGAGTAATTATTTTGGCAGTAGCTATAGCAAATTCAAAATCGCAAAACTATTCAAATTTTCTCAACATTAGTAAAACTACCAATTTGAATTTACACACTATATGTGCATATATATGTGTGTTTACGCATAGATGTGAGTAGTTTACACACGCGTGTATACCTTATAAAATGGGGACGTGAGCAGAGCAGGTGTTTGAAAGATGGTAGTAATGCCCAGGGAGTTTTCTTTTATTGTTCTGAATGAGGGGGGTGAAGGGATGGGGGCCAGAAAGGAGAATATGTTCTTTTCTTGGATTTTTTTTTTCATATAGTTCACACTTATGGAAAAGAGAACCATTCAGGCATTCATTAGTATATTAAAGAATATATTATGTTGGATTCATTTCAACTGGAAGTAAGCTAGGTTAGCTAAAAAGGAGTGGGGAGGAGTTTTGAATGGTCTTAAACTCTCACAAAGTGCAGGTTGCACAAAGTTAAATAGAATTATCCACACTGTTTTAAATTTATGTGCCTGTGGTATCCTGTAGCACAGCTAGCGTTTTCTTCCTGCTTGTGACCCATGTTTTGATAGCCGCCATTATTTTGTGTTGTATAACCTAAGTCCAGTTTAGTTACCAGCTCACCACCCTCTTGTTTATTTGTAAAGAGGAGAACTTCCTATCTGAATGTTTTATGCTAAAATAATCCATTTTCCTTTGACATTGTACAAATGAAAACAGAATTTCCTTCTACATGGGAGTAGGCAGGCTTGGGAGGGCAGATGGCTAATCTCTGGCGGCATATTTTCCCCAACTCAAAAATTAGATACGATTATGGATGGTGTTTTTCTGAGACAAGGTAACATGTTATTTGTAACCTGACCCCAGCAAAGCTACCCAGAAAGTGTGGGGGATGTACAGTTGGGTTGTACCAGTAAGAAAATTGAGGGTTCCTGACAATTCCAAGAATACAAATTCTATACTTAGAAGACTTCCTGTAAGAAAGTGAATCTAAGAAAGCAGTCAGGTTCATTCCTAAGAAAACCGTGAGATCTGTTACAAAAGCTTTATAATATGGTGTATATCTCACCCTCCATTCCTAGTGGGAATGCTTCCAGCAGCCATAGCTCACTAGTGCCCCCTTGCGGTACACAAGCCACCTCACATTTGTGCCTTGGGTAAGACCCCTGTGGTAACAGGGCACACTCTATTTCCAGGGGCAGAAACTTAACCTCCAGGATTAGAAGGTGTAGGTGTTCTCTAGAATAGATTTCACTCCGGCTTCTTTCTCATTCTTTTGTTCATTTGTTTTAGGCCAAAGAACTGCCAACTTTAAAGGATAATGATTTCATTAATGAGGGCCAAAAGATTTATATTGATGACGACAACAAAAAGGTGTTCCTGGAGAAACTAAAAAAGGATGTTGAGGTAAGGAAAATCAATATAGTGGACAGTCCCATTGTCTACATGTCAACACTATTGGGTTTTTAGGAGCTTTTTAAGCCATCTAAATCTACAACCAAGGCAAAAAAAATATATTGTACATTATCAAAATCAGATATAAACAAGTTTATTTCGTATGTGATATAGTTTGAAAAGAAGTGTGCTGGTTCAGCAACTCCCTCTTTTATGTAACAAACAAAAGAAAGTACCTGCTGTCTTCTGCTGATATCTCCACCCTCTGGTTCCCATGCTCTTTGTTGGTGGGGATAGCATGTGTAGGTGGGGGTGGCCTGTGTGGGTGGGAGTAGCCTATGTGGGTGAGGGTAGCCTGTGTTGGTGGGGGTGGCCTGTGTGGGTGGGGGTGGCCTGTGTGGGTGAGGGTAGCCTGTGTGGGTGAGGGTAGCCTGTGTGGGTGGGGGTGGCCTGTGCAAGCGGGAATAGCCTGGTGTAGTTAGAGCCCATTCAGATTGTGACTGCCCATGGCCACTGAATTGGGGGGAGGGGAATGACTGCATTCTATCAAGCAGCAGAGCATTTCAAAAACAAATGTTTAATAACCATTTGAATTTGGGTTTTCTTCATCAAAACCACATCTTAGTATTAGTAAACATAGCCTCGGTCCCTTGATGCCTTAATATTTTCACCAGCCTCTCTGGAACTAGTGCCATTAGGCCCATGAAGCCAGCTGTACACATTCCAGGAACAGCTCAAAGGCAGTTTGGACACCAGGTCATGGGGGATGGTTGTGAAAAATAAAATGGTATGGGGAAATGGGCTTTAAGTCTATGATGGAGTTTTCTTTTTAATTATTGTCTTACGAATTAAAAATACTATATCCTTTCCTTTCCTTCTGTTATTGTAAAGGCATTGCAGTTCCCCAATTGGACTTTCTTATTAATTTTTTTAGAAATAAATTCAGGAAAAAAGTTATTTCCTTGAAATGGGTTAGGTTATAAGACAGTTACTAAGTTTTTCTGATCTGTTCCTTTTGTCCAGATGTATGTGTATATGCTTTTTTTTTCTACTTTGAAATACAGTTCCCCTCATACCAGGACAGATTTGCTACTCAAAGGTTTTGTGGAAAGATGTCCTTTTTCATGTCATTAAACAAAAACAATTGAAATGAGTTGAGCCACAGAATGAATGTCATGCATTAGATCACATTCCCCATGAAGGCAGGAGCAGTATTACAGTTTCCTTTTCATCTTCTAACATCTCTCCCATTGCAGGACACTCAGACTGACCAAGTTAGTGTATAATTATTTTTAGGTCATAAATATTTTAATTTAATAATTTACATTATTTTAACCTACATGGTGTATATGCTTCTTTTAGAACCTAAATATTGGTGATCTGTGAAAGATACAAGTGTCTACTTTTAAAAAGTAGATGAAAGTGTTTGTTTTCATCTCCTATATCATTTTTCCTTCAGTCTTTCATTAATAAGCATTTATTGAGCAGGGTTGAGGAAAAGGGGACATCTGTAATAAATTTAAAAATAAATAAATAAAATGTCAAAGAGTACGCATTTATTTTTTCCTCAGTTGTCAGTGGTTATTATTAAAATGCATATTAGTTAAGCATTTCCCCCTTCCTTTGGGGTCAACTTGATCTAATTGATAACTAAGTACCATAGGTAGACATACACTCTTGGGTTTTTATTCATTAATCAGCAAATCTTTGATCTTGAGAATAATATTGTTCTAGCAATTATGTATGGTAAATTGCCCTTAGGGTTATCTGTGATCTGCCAAAAAAAATTGTCTTCTTTTGTTCTGTTGGCTGTATATCACTGTATGATAGATTCCAGAAATAATGTAACTGAAGCAGTTCAGATTTAGAGTTGAATTACATAAGGATCCTCTTAGTCCTTTTGTTGTCTCTAATAATGTCGCTGATTAGAGGATTTAGATAGTTTACATGGCTCTCACACTTAGCTGTTTTGTTGAAATGGAAGCAGGGCATAAAGCGTTCTTTCATTTAAAAAAATTCTCACTGGTTGATAACAGTGTCTTTCGTTTTCAAATTCATGCTGAAGCATCATTAAATTTTTAAGCAGGTAATTATGGTGAAGTAGCTTGACATCTGATCTTGACAATGAGGCTAGAATTTAATCTGGCTTATTTTTTTCATCAGTCCCATGCTTTCTAATTGAGCTGACTGCCCTGTTAGTTTGAGTTCAGTTTTTTAGAGGCCAGCAAATGGGGTGTTTTTGGTTTTACCTAATTGCTTAAGTAAAAGATGAATATATTATAGCTCAATAATCTAGTGTTGTTGAAAAAAGTAAAGAATTGTCATTTAAGACTCTCGCTGCCTTGTTGTTGTTTTTTGCACTTGAAATCCTGTTTTTTCATATGTCCTGAAAAGTACTTTAGGTCAGATAGCTTTGCACATAATTAAATGTATGTGAGCCTTTTTCTCAAAAAAAAAAAAAATTGCTCTACAGAGAGTGAAAATCACTTTTGCCTTCTGACCAGCTTGTGCCCAACTCTGATCATGCTGGTGAAGAGCCAGAGCTGGTCTCTCCTCTCATTGGCTCACACTGGGATCCAAATGTCACACAGCGCAAAACTGTGCCCTCCCCATGGGATCTGGCAAGGCCTATCCCAGGACCTCTCAATCTTGCAGTGGTGGGAGGGAGAGGTGGCAGCCAACATTTATGGAGCGTGGAGAGCCTAAGTCTTTTGAATGAGGTCATTATCTCTTTTCACTCTTATAACAACAACTTCAGGGTGAGTGCTGCTATTATCCCAGTTTATGGATGAGAAAGCTGAGTCCAGAAACACTGTATATTTGCTCAAACACAGGCAGCTACTAAACCCAGTCTGGAATTTGAGGCTGACAGAGGCCACACTCCTAAACTGCTCTGATATAAAATGCAAATTAAAAATGTTTGTGAGCACAGTTGAGACTTTGTTTTCTGATAAATGCTCCAAAGGAGGATTATTATAACTTTTAAGAAGTAATAAAATATAACTCTTAAATACAGCTGTTTGGAACTTGAATTCTATTTCATAGATGTGCACAGGTAATTCAGTAAAGCAAAAGTGTTCACGAAATTAACAAATTAAGTGAATTTAAATCTGCTGTGTGCCCTAACTGGTTTGGCTCAGTGGATAGAGCGTCAGCCTGCGGACTGAAAGGTCCCAGGTTCGATTCCAGTCAAGGGCATGTACCTTGGTTGCGGGCACATCCCCAGTAGGGAGTGTACAGGAGGCAGCTGATCGATGTTTCTCTCTCATCGATGTTTCTAACTCTCTATCCCTCTCCTTTCCTCTCTGTAAAAAATCAATAGAATATATTTTTTTAAAAATCCGCTGTGAAGGGAAGTTTATTAATGGCTCTTTGCCACGTGGGTTTTTAAGAGAGTTTGTGATTGGGCTAGTAAAGATCTGAGGAAGATACTAGTTCAAAGATGAGGCATAATGGGGAAATAATTATGAAGAAATCAGATTAGATGGGATATTCAGAGGGAAAGGGTAGAGGATCAAAGATCTTCAGGTAATTATTAAGAAACTAGAGGCCTGGTGCACAAAAATTTGTGCACTCGGGGGGGGGGGGGTCCCTCAGCCCAGCCTGACCCCTTTCACAGTCCAGGACTCCTTGGGGGATGTCCACCTGTCGACTTAGGCCCACTCCCTAGGGGATCAGGCCTAAGCTTGCAGTCAGACATCCTTCTGGTAGCCAGGGAGCCCTCAGGGGATATCCAACTAAAGGTTGAGGCACCCAAGGGATCGGGTCTAAACCGTTAGTTGGACATTCTTAATGCTGCCACGGAGGTGGGAGAGGCTCCTGCCACCACCTCTTCGCTGGCCAGCCATGAGCCAGCTTCTGGCTGAGTGGCACTCCCCATAAGGAAGTGCACTGACCACCAGGGGACAGCTCCTGCATTGAGCGTCTGCCCCCTGGTGGCCAGTGCACATCATAGCAACCGGTCATTCTGCCGTTCAGTCAATGTGCATATTAGCATTTTATTATTATTATATAGGATTAGAAAGGAGGAAAAGCATGGGATATAATAATTATAAAGATTTAAAAATCTCCATGCTTTGAAATCTTATGTATTTTTAAAATTCAATAAATTTGGGGCAAAACATAAAGGGAGGAACAGAAACTGAGCAAATATGTGTTAAGTTCCTTATGTTAGTTGAAGGCAAACCCCAGCAGTGGAGCCCTTGACCCCTTTTCTATCCTCTCAACTTGCTCCCTTCCAGTTCACAGGAGTTCTGTACTGCCCCACAGGCATGCCTTCCTAATAAGAATCTCATATTTATTTCCACATTTCACTTCACTCTACTTCAGAACACATTTAAAATAAAATTTGTGAAGATAAGAACTAGTGAATCAACAGGCGTTTCCACATTTCTCCTGCTGGCCCACCTAACTTGTGGTTTAAATTGTGCATACTTAAAAAAGAGCCCTTTCACCATAATGATAACAACATGGACAATTATAATAACAACTTCCGTGGTTACATGTTTCATTGCCTCAGCTACGTTATCTCTTGGTGATCCTTTCCACACCCTGTAAGTTGAGTGGTACTGTCCCCTTTTATAGTTAGAATAACTGAGGCTCAGAGAGGTGCACTCATTATCAAGGCACTGAGATAGTGAGAGAAATAAGATCTAATCTCCTATCTGACTCCAAAATCTATACTCTCTTAGTTTTTATTTTTAAGAATATCTGATACTGTAATTAAAGAATCAGTGAGTGTCCCTTATCAGAGAAACCTATACTCCTAAGCCCTGTGCTGTTCCTGGTCGTTGCCCTTTCTGCCTCAGCTCACAGACTGAAAATGTACCTCATATCCATTTAGGTCTGCAGTTAGTTTCCTTGGTCCTCCTGGGAATGTGAGAACAGCTTCTCATCTAGAGATGCATTTTTCACTTCACTGGTGGTTTAGTGGCTGGTGCTGGGAGCTAACTTCACTTTTAAATAAAGCTGTTTCCTTCCTGGACGAGAAGCCTCCACAGTGGTCTGACCTCAGACGGGCGGCCCAGGAAAGGAGCGCAGGACCTGCTGAGCAGCACAGATGCAAGGGGAAGGCGGGGCTTGGAGACCCCCGACCTGGTGCAGCAGTCCAGCCCCAGGTGGCACCCCTCCCTGTCTGAACCTTAGCAGGTTAATTACAGCAGCCCCTTACTTTTGTGCATAAAGCACACTTGAAAGTGTATTTGAAAGTCAACTGTCTGAAGATCAAACAGTAGACCCACATGTTATACAGAGATTCTGTTCTGCAAAAATAAATTGTAAATGGTCTCCTTTTGCTTCTGAGAGGTGCTACCTCTTAGAGTCTCGAGCAAAGGTTTTTGTTGTTGCTTTGTTCTCTTTTATTTGGTTGGGGTGATTATTTTGTGGAGAAGGGTTAGGAGAGATTCGGGAGAGTTAAGGAGGACAGGCAAAGAAGAAGCTGGCATCTCACTCACTTGTTCGGCAGGTCCTGAGCACTTACATCCCTCCTTGGGAGGCAGGGACGCAGTGAGGGCAGGAACAGCCGGAGCCCCTGCCTCATGGGCTGCGCGTTTGAGAAAGACAGAAGTTACTCAAGTCATCTGACCAGACGAATGTGCAGCTGAGCCACGTCATCAGGGGAACGTGTGCAGTGCTCTATGCATGCCCAGGCTTTGGGAGGTGGCCTGGGCGGGATCAGGAAAGGCTTCCTGAGCCAGTGCCCTGACCCTGCAGCTGAGACCCGAAGGTTTAGTGGGAGGCAACTGGGGGCAGACAAGGACAGGGTTCAGGTCAACCTGAGAGGCGATGGGGCCAAACTAGCCAGGTTCCCGGGGCCACGAGTGAGCATTCTGCCCTTCATACTTCCTGGGAATTAGAGGATATTTCTTTTTTAAAAAATATGTTTTTATTGGTTTCAGAGAGAGAAAGGGAGAGGGAGGGACCGGGAACCTGGGCCTGTGCTGCCTCTCGGAGAGCGAACCACCTCGGCATCTCCAGCCTCCCTGCTTCCATCAGAAGGAGACGAGCAGAGCAGGAGGGGCTGCCTCAGTCACAGGGTGTTGGCATGGCTTTGCGGCTGATTGGGACATTTGGGCTTTCAGTTATTTGTGATGGACAGCATAACAACCTCCTCAGGGAGTGTGCTGAATTCCAAGTGCTCTCCCAAACTGTTCTGAGAGACTGCTGGGAGCCACTTGGGAGGTCCGGGATTTTCCCCATTAGCTGTGCTAATTGCCGAGAGAAATGTTCTCTTCGCTTCATCAGTGTCTTTTTCTGCCATTCATGCTCTCTGCTCTTTGGCATAATCCAGTCTAGATGTGATAAGCGCATTTCGCTCAGCATTCCGCCTGGCATTTCTGGGAGAATAGTACCAGCACTGAGCCAGCCTGAAGTGCGAGGCTACATTTTTGCCCAGAGAAACGGCCTGGGACTCAGAACCCGTAAGGAGGCTCCTGGCCACCCCTGGGGAGACCCTCCTCACCATCCTTCCCCCGGCTCCCCCATATGCTTTTTCTGAGCTTGTTGTCTTTAAGCCAGGGTTTTGTTTAAGGCCTAACTGACCCTGTTGCCTCTCACCCTCCAGTTTCTTGCCCAGTTAAAGCTCATGGACTACAGCCTGCTGGTGGGAATCCACGATGTGGAGAGAGCCGAACAGGAGGAGGTGGAGTGTGAAGAGAACGACGGGGACGAGGAGGGGGAAAGCGATGGCACCCACCCCATTGGAACCCCTCCCGACAGTCCTGGAAACACCCTCAACAGCTCCCCGCCCTTGGCTCCAGGGGAGTTTGATCCAAACATTGATGTTTATGGAATTAAATGCCATGAAAGTAAGCTCAATACTATCAACTCTTCTTTACATGTGAAGTGGTTTGATTTGTGTATTATCTGCCGGTAGTTACAACCCAGTTAAAATCATGCTCCCCTGCAAGCTTTGTTCTCCAGAGGCCCAACCCATTGATTGGAGCACAAGAATAGGTTAAAGGTAACTATAATCTCTAGTTTTGAAAAGTATAATGTGATGAGGTCCTTGAGTTTTGTGATGTTGAGGAAATAGAGTAAAATCACAAACTATCCTATATAATAAAAGGCTAATATGCAAATTGACCCAACAGCAGAACGACCGGTTGCTATGATGTGCACTGACCACCAAGGGGCAGACGCTCAACACAGGAGCTGCACCCTGGTGATCAGCACTCCCCACAGGGGGAGTGCTCTTAGCCAGAAGCTGGGTTTATGGCTGGTGAGCGCAGCAGCAGTGGCAGGAGGCCTCTCCCACCTCTTTGGCAGTGCTAAGGATGTCCAACTGCCAGGACTAAGCTGTCAGTCAGACATCCCCCAAGGGCTCCTGGACTGCAAGAGTGCACAAGCTGGGCTAAGGAACACCCCCGAGTGCACGATTTTCATGTACCGGGCCTCTAGTGTTAAATATACAACACACATACTTAAATAAATACAGATTGCATATATAAGAAATAATTTAAAATATTTTTATTCTGAACTGTCTCTCTTTTTTATGAGTCTAAGGTGTCATGAATCTATCCTGAGTTGGAACATACATGGTCCACTCTGAACCTCATAGGAACATCCTGTAGGGCAGATGTCTCCTCTCTGGCCATTTTTTCCCTTCTTAGGTGTGAAGAGCCAGCCCAGGATGTGGGATGAGCATCTCCAATTTGGTGCTGTGTCTGTACTCTGCTCCCCTCTCCCCCATTTAGGAGTCTGTGGCCCTCTTTCCTAGAGTGGAATCAATCTTAATCCTCAATATCTGGGTAATTGGATATTTGAAGGAATATTGCATTCTATCATAGCTACATATACATGGAGAAAAACAACAATATTTTAGAGAAATAATAAAAGCAGGCCTTTTTTGAGTAATAAAAATTATGATTCATTATTGTTTTTTAAAAAAATCTCATATAGTCTATCAGCCAAGTGAGTTTGAGTTGTATTTTTATTTTTCGCACCAAAATTAAGTACAGTAAAATGTACTTTTCTTATTCTTCTTAATTGAAACTAACTTATTTGTGGATATATGCAGAAAATAGGTATTGTACATGTATAACTTTATCCAGTTCTGATATTAAATCCAATGAGAATTAGTAATTAGCATCTAATTAGGAATTAGCATATAATGGCAGAAAAGGGTTAAATAGCATAATTGCTTCTACTTGTTTTATAGAGTATTTTAAAAATAGAATGCTTCTTTACCCCAGAGCAATGCACAATCATTAAGGAAAATGCAGATTAACAAAAAATAAGAACACTTACTCCTGCCTTTGGCCCTCCACTGTTAATATCCTGGGGTTATGTTTTGTTGTGTTTTTACTTTGTGAGCTGAGAGGGAAGAGGGTGCGAGAGTTAGCTGTTCCATGAGGACGTGCAGGAGTTACAGGGACCCTTTAAAAGCCTCTGTTGCCTTTGTGCCTGGACTCCCCACTCCCCGCCCTGAACCCATCACCCTTCATCTGCAGCTTGTGCCTTTCCCCGTGTTACCATTTGTACCCAGCTCTGCTCTCATCCTTTACAGACTCACCCAGGAAAGAGGTGTACTTTATGGCGATTATTGACATTCTGACCCATTATGACGCAAAAAAGAAAGCTGCCCACGCTGCGAAAACAGTTAAACATGGCGTAAGTATCTCGTTTTGTTTCTTTCCCTGCTCCTGGGCCCTTAAGTCCTCCAGGCTGCTCGTTTTGTTTGTTTGTTTTAAAATATATTATTATTGATTTCAGAGAGGAAGGAGGAGGGAGAGAGAGATAGAAACATCAATGATGAGAGAGAATCATTGATCAGCTGCCTCCTGCACACCCCCCTACTGGGGATAGAGCCTGCAACCCGGGCATGTGCCCTGATCAGGAATCGAACCCTGACCTCCTGGTTCATAGGTTGACACTCAACCACTGAGCCACGCCAGCCAGGCCAGGCTGCTCCTATTCACTGTGATGCTCAAAGTCCTTCGGTGGTTCTTGTTTACTGAAGAGGGTCTGAGTGCACCACCATGCTAAAGCTGTTTCCTCACCGCCAGGCTTGGGGCAGGTCACTTGAACTTAGTGTAACTCTTACATACCGGGGATCTCAATGGACACATGCATCTCTAGGATGCTATACAAATTCTTTTTTGTTTAAAAGATGTTTCAAAGATAAAAGTGCTGAAGATAGTTACGTGTTTTAATATGAAATATTCAGAACTGAAGCACTATTCTCTGCTTTAGATGTTTCCAGAATGGGAAGTATATATTTTTCCCTCACAGTGAATTGTATTTTTTCTATTACAGAAATCTTTCTAGTGCAAGGTCAATGTTTAACTTTCTGAATTCCTTACCTTTGTTGTGCTTGCTCAGAATTATCACTATTCCAGGCATATGTTAACTTGTTAATCCCCATGACAAGCCTAGGAGGGGACTGGTGTACCCTGCTTAGCATTTGGAGAAACTGAGGGAGAGAACTGGAATGGTAACTTGCCAGGCTCACATCACTAGAGAGTGGCAGAGATGGGACTTCTCCCAGGACCTGGCCCAGCCCCCTGCTCTGTGGTAGTCCCATCCCCCTATCCCACCAGTGAACCCCACCTGCCTGGCTGAAGTTCAAAAGTCGTCTGTATCCATTATGCTACGGATCCACTAGGTGCACTAAGTCAGTCATAGGCCTGTGTTGAATCCCTAGCTCACCTTTTCCTGTTGTGACCTTGAGGACACACTTTGGAGCTTTAGTTCCCCCAATGGTGGATAAAGGGGTCCTAACCCCTTGCTGATTGGATTTTGTTGGGGGAGGGGGGATATAGGAGATGAGCAGGCTGAACACTGGGGAGATTCTCTGTGCTTGTGCCCATCCCTCCCCAGATCTGCTCTACTATGCTATTCCAGGTGGAATTGGAAATGTACCACAGCAAACATGGCTCCATTCATCTCCCCTATAAGTCACCAGTTCAGCCCCATAATAGACCACATGGCCTAAAATCATGTGCAGTTTGCAGAAACAAGACATCACTCTTAGTAAAGGAACGTTGGGTTGAGCTGCAGCTGGGAACGATTCTCTGCCTTTGATGCCTGGGCTCCTCTGTGACGATCCCATGGCCCAGGCCAGATATGGAAATAACACTCCCCACTGTGCTTGGATGTCTAAAAACAGCACCTGGGGACTCAATGAAACTCTGGTCTTCCCCTTTGCAGCTCCGAAAACTGGCCAGTGACTACCTTGGGTCTGCTGCCTCTGAAATAGGAAAAACCCCGTCCAGGTGCTGCAAGGGCCCAGCATCCTTGCTCCAAGCAGGTCTCTGAAGGGGAGAGATGGCACCCCGTGCCATGTGCTGAGGTCAGCCAGCCCGCCCTCTGGGGGACACCAGTCGGCCACGCTGTCTCTCCCGGTTAGGGTTCGAGGAAAGAGCTAGGGCTGCCGCCACTCTTGTTTTCAAGCACTCAGCTGCTTACATGATCCAGAAAAATGAACGCAATGCTTACATCATGGACATTGGAGTTTTTCTTTAGCCAAATGTTGATGTTTCTGTCATTCTCGAGGTATCTACAGTCTGCTATCTCAAAAGCCAAAAATACTGTCCTCATGACTTCTGATGTGGGCCAAATAGATTCCAGTGTTTGGCAGAAGCATCCCAAATGTGGCTAGTTGTTGTTGTTTTTTTAAGTCAGCAATCACGGTGTATGTGATAATAGCTTCTGTTGTTCCTGCCACTCTGCCTCATTTTCACACACAGACTCCTAAGAGCCTGCCCAGGTTCGAAAATTATTAGCTTTATATTCAGCTGCAATCGGAAATTGCCATAGCTACTGAGTAGTAATTATGTCAATATTCCTCTCCTCTAAAACTGCCCAGGCTGGTGCGGAGATCTCAACCGTGAACCCAGAACAGTATTCCAAGCGCTTTTTGGACTTTATTGGCCACATCTTGACGTAACCTCCTGCACGGTCTCAGACGGACATGCGCGTGGGAAGGACAGAGGTGGCTCTGGTGTAGGAAAAATGAAAACCAAACTCAGTGAAGCACACCTCCTCGTTTACATCTTCAGGCCAAGATGACTGATTTGGGAGCTACTTGCTTTAACAGCTACCTGATATTTCCCAGCATCATTCTAGCTATTTCTGACTTGTGTGTGTACGTGCGCGCGCGCGCGTGTGTGTGTGTGTGTGTGTGCGTGTGCATCTTCAAAATTAATTAATGAATTAATGAAAACCAGATCAGCTTCAGTCAGAGTGTGTTTGGGCAACAACCTTCTGATTGCAGCTGTAGATGGATGAATGAATGAATGAATGAATGAGCTTATTCGGGGGGAAGGGAAAAGGAAATGCATGTCAGACCAACCATGTTGGCATCACACGATAAACTGTGGATCAGTTTACTTTTCGGAGTTGAAATATGTGAGACAGTATTCATAATAATAATGAAGATAATAATAATGGTAATAATAATGATGGTGATTAAAGAAAAAAAACTTAACCGCAAATGTTACACTCCTACCACGCACGCTGACACTCCTTAACAGTTGACCCCAAGCCCCTGACCCTGGACAGAGGAGTGCTGGCATCTCCTGCGTGTCCTGGATCAGGGCTCTGCTCCGCACGGTGTCAGGACTTCGACGTCCCGGGACAAACATCCCTACTCCAGCAAGAAGCTGATGCCTCTAGTGATTCTATCTGTACATTTTCACTCAGTAAATACATCCAGGAAAACAGCTTACTTTTTTTTTCTTGCCTGGAGCTTCTCACTGTTACACTTATGTTGCAACATAGGAATTAATGCTACAAAATAAAAATAAAGCTTACCTGAAAAGTGCATAGTTTGGGGCAATGGTATCTACATCTCCCATGGTGGGACAGTGAGCAAAACATTAGAACTCTCAATTCTCCTTTTCTGATTACAAATCTGAATTATAAGATATTTATGTTTGGCCATTGTTTAAACAATAGTATTTTGTTATGAATTATCCCTTTAACTGAAACCCTCAATATTACTGTTTACATTATTAGGAAAACAGGGATATTTTTGAATCTAAAAATTTAATGTACAGCATGTGATTTTTGAAGTTTACATGTAAAGTCATTTTACAGTGTTGGTGAAATAATGCTTGTCATATTTTGAAGTGTATCCTGCTGTCATATTTTGGGGTGAATGTTTTATTCAAAGTATATGGTAGGCAGTCTTTTACAATGAAAGGAAAAGGGTTGTTTTGTTTCTTCCAGATGTATATTTATCAACCTAATGATTTTTTTTAATGCTTAATCCAAATCTGGTCATGTAAGTTCATTGCCCTAAACTGTGCTGATTGTGTTTAATCAAGTTATACATTCCCAACATCGATCATGTATATACCAACTTTCCAGCATTTTCTGAAAGGTGTCAAGCTAAAATACTGGCCTTGCTTAGAATAGGTTATCAACTTATACACTGTGCTAAAGCTGTGCCTTTGAAATTCTTTGTTTGAAACATGAAATGATTTTTGTAGGCAGTTTCAGAAAAGGAAAAAATCCACCCTTCAAGAATTACTTATAACTCAACAAACACCCACTTTCATACTGCCTCTTCCAGTAACTTTACTTCAGGGCTTATCAGGATGGTAACTGCGCCCAGTGTATTGGGTTTACTTCCGAAAACACAGGTGGTAGCAAATCAGTGTCTCTGGAACCCATGGCAGCACCATCCTGCTGCTACCTACTGACTTCATATAGATTATTATCCTCAGCAGATGGTGTTAACACTGCTGTGATGTGGTTGTCTAAATCTGTATTCCATGCATTTAAATTAATTGAGGCTGTGACCTGGTCCCCAAACCCTCCCCTCTCTCCACCCCTCCACCCCCACACTTTTCATTCTGGAGTCTAGTCACTTTCAGTTTCTGAAGTTATGCTGTAGTTTCTTGGACCCAAAACTACAAAAGTGGGACCCTGAAGTAAGGATAAGGTACACACACATTATTTGAGTAACTATTTCCTTTGTGGCCAACCTGTGTATGCTTTTAGAAGTTTACCAAATGCTTTATTTTTGTCTGTAACTGTCTCTGTCATTCATTTCTGTTGATAAACTATTTGGACTGAGTGAGAAAGTTTGCCTTGTATCTCCTAGTGCTAACAATACACTCCTCATGAGCCGGGCTTTACAGAATAAAGCACTTTGATGACTTACAAGGTGGATCCTTTGTTCCTCTTTCTTGATTGTGTTTCTCTCCCTTGCAAACAAATTTTAAATACTGAATACTAAGATTATTTAGCTGGTCCTGGAAGAAATAAAGGTGAAATTGAATTGTCTCACTAACTAGACTTTTGCCTTCAACTGGTATACTATTTTATTAGTAAACTAGAGGCCCGGTGCACGAATACATGCATGCGTGGGGTCCCTAGGCCTGACGGGTGATCAGGGCTAGGCCGATCAGGCCCAAAGGCCCCAGCAGGGTTGGGAGAGGAGGTGACTGTCGCCCGGCTGGACATGGAAGGAACAGACACCAGATGCCGACACTGCCTTTGGCGCCCCGCCACCCCACGGTTCCCCGCCTCCCCAACTCCTCCTTCCCTCAGTGAGTGCTTCCAACAGGGGCCTGCTAGCTGGGGGAGGGATGGGAGGGAGGGAAGGGCCGGGGGAGGTTTCAATCCCCAGTTTGGAACGTGCAGAAGGCAGCCGATCAATGATTCTCTATCATTATAGATGTTTCTATCTCTATTTCCCTCCCCGAAATCAATCAAATATATATTTTTAAAATGCAAGGTTTTTAGAGGAAGAAAGATAGGGCAAGGGAGCTATTGACGGGGGCATTTAAGATCTTGCTCACATTTCAGATAGGATAGCATAAGGTGGTCCTCAGCAGGTGACAGGTGAGGAGTGACAGTGGGTGGAGCAGGGCACTGCGGGCTGAGGAATGGGCTGTAATGACTGGGAATGTCTGTGACAGTGACACCAAGCATGTGTTGGGGCCATCGCTGGGATCATTCATCCCCAAGAGGTTTTGATTCTGGATGGGAGGAAAAACACGGAGATCAGCGGGCCTTTCTTAGCCTAGAAGGTAAGGCAGGCAGCAAAAGTGGGCTGCCCTGCTTTCTTATAAATGTAAACACACAGTGTAACTGCACATGGACATCAGTCAGTGGCCAAAGCAATGCCCAGCCAGCCCTGGTGGCTGTGTCCTGCCACTCTCTGGCTGTGCTGTGGTGCTATTGGCTAGGGAGGCCAAAGCCACGCCCCCAAGCACACGTAATAGTCGAAGGGGCGGGCAGGAAGCCAGAAGCTGGAAGTCAGGAGCTGAGGCGGCCTGGCAGCACTGCGGCCTCCATGGAGCTGGATGGGGGACAGCTGTCGCAACCAGCTTTGGAGTCGGAGGAGCTGTGCTTCCTACATGTCACCAGTGAGACCCCATGAACCTGTGGCATGACAGCTGGGCTGGGTGGGCCCGAGGAGGCCTTTCCTTCCTGGAGCCATTCTTCCCAGGGTGGCGGTGTTGGGCCCCCTTTTTCTTTATTATTTTTTATTGGAAAGCAAGCTCTGGGCTTGTGGTTCCTGGGATTTCTGGGCCATAGCACGTGCCTCCAGGACTCACTGTGCCCCCTCCCCCTCCTCCTGCATTGAGCATCTGGCCCATGGTGGTCAGTGTGCATCATAGTGACTGGTCGACCAGTCATTCTGGTTGTTCCACCGTAATGGTCGCTGGGCTTTTATTATATAGACTAGAGGCCCGGTGAATGAAATCCATGCACTTGGGGGGTAGGAGTCCCTCAACCCAGCCTGCACCCTCTCCAATCTGGGACATCCCTCTCACAATCCGGGACTGCTGGCTCCCAACTGCTCGCCTGCCTGCCTGCCCATTGCTATCTTTGAGGGCATGGCAGTCAATTAACATATTCCCTCTTTATTGGCTTTGAATGCTACCCTCTTTGAGGGCAGGGCAGTCAATTAGTATATTCCCTCCTTATTGGCTGTGGGTGCTGCCATCTTTGTGATGACATGAGGGTCAATTAGCATATTCCCTCTTTATTAGATAGGATAATAGAAACTTCCAGGACAAAATTGACTTGCTACAAGTTAGACTGGCATAGAAAAGAAATCTCTTCAATGAATACCCTATGAAGTACATTATTTTATTTTTAATTTTTACCAATCATGGTTCTGTGTCAGCATTTTTTGAAACTTCATTGGGACACCATTGATGTATGAAGGCTTTTTAAAAATAGCTTCCCATTGCCACTGGTGACAGGCTAGCACACAGTTGAGCTGTAGCACTTGTTTGAAAATGTGCATATATTCCAATGCAATTGGTCTGTGAGGGAATGGTTTGAGCATAAACACTTTTCCCATTTATTGGTGTGCATTTTGGCCCACAAGGAATATGAGATGAACACAGCAGGCTTCACCCACCTGCACTGTGCTACATCGGAAGACCCCCACCCCTCAAACATTTACCAGCTGCCTCAGCCCAACACAAGCTAGAAGGCACTCTGGTCCATGCCTGGAGCTACAGCTTTCCATCCGGCAGCAAGTCACTCTCCTACCTCCACTGCACAAAAACAAAGGGCCGCAGCCCTTCTGACTCCCACCACCACAGGAACCCTCAGGTCTTTTCTTTAAGATAACCTGTCACATTCATTGTGGTATCTATGTATCTCCTGACGATTTAACATGTTTAAAACTGCTACTGTTTTTATGTTCCTATTTTTTTTTAATGTATCACTGATAGTGTTGGGGTGTTGTGCCCCTAGTGCTGTTATTCCCATAAGCTCTGGTTTTTATTGTGTGGTTTTTAGGAACATATATGTCTCATTACAGCAGAGCCGACTGTAGTCAGCAGTGACTTTAATTCAGTTTTCTTTGTGGGCAGTAGGAATGTAGACATTCATTTTCATTTTGGTTATTTAATTTCCTGGATTCACATTAGTCCCAGAAAATTGGTTACTGCTAATTCATAGAAGGATGAAAGGTGGTCTAAAGCATTAATCTTTAATGCAACACTTTTGGAAATAGTGGTTAAGGGTTAAATGCAAGAGATTGGGAACTATATATAATGAAGTAGAAATGTACATAATGTCTAAATGTATAGAATGAAGTAAGACAGTGAAGTAAAGGCAAGGCCAAGAGGTTGAACATGGAGTTAAACTCTGGAGTTCTTACATCAGTGGACTCAGAAGGTCCCCAGCACCACTGCACATGGCCTTTCTAGGAGTTTTAAATTAGCACACCCATTAGGATAGATATAGTACAAAAGACATACAATAGCAAATGTTGGTGAAGATGTGGAGGAATTAAGACCCTCAAACACTGTTGGTGGAAATGTAATATGGTGCAGTCACATTGGAAAATAGTCTGGCGGTTCCTCAAAGGGTTATACATAGGTTACCATGACTCAGCTGCATTCCTGGAAGCCCGAGGAGAATCCATTTTCTGCCTTTCCCAGAGTTTGGAGCTTTTGGGTTGTTTCATCCTCAAAGCCAGAGTCTTCCATCTTCAAATATCTCTCTCCTTCTCTCTGACTCTGCTCCTCTCCTTGATTAAATTAGCTAGTGGTCTGTCTATTTTGTACATTTTTTTCCCAGAGAACCAGAATTTTGATTAATGGATTTGATCTACCATTTTTCTGTTTTCAATTTTATTAAGCTCCACATTTATCTTTGTTATATTTGTGTGCTTTCCTTTGGGTATATTTTATTATTGTTTTTTCTAAATTGAATTGGGAATCTAATTCATTTATGCTTCTTTATAATTTTACTTAATAAAAGTGTATAGGGCCATGATTTTTTTTTCTGATCATTGCTTCTTATACATAGAAGTAATATGCTCTTTTTTAATATGTTTTTAATTTATATTAGAGAAAGAGGAAGGGAGAGGAATAGAGAGATAGAAACATCTATGAGAGAGAGACATCTCTCCTGCATGCCCCTCACTGGGGATTGAGCCTGCAACCCGGGCATGTGCTCACCAGGAATCAAATTGGGGACCTCTTGGTTCATGGGTTTGATGCTCAGCCACTGAACCACACCAGCCAGGCAATATGTTCTTAATTTATAGCCTTTTCAATATCATTTTTCAAAAATTCTCTAATTTTTATTTATATGTCCCTTTTAACCCAAGAGTTATTTTTGTTTTTTAAAATTTCTAGGTGGGAGTGCCTTTTGTTTTTAGTTTTCTTTTTAATTTCTAGCTTTATTGTATTGTGTGTAGAAACTGTTGGTAAAATTCACTTTTATGAAACCTATCAATATTTTCTTTGTGTCCTAATATATGATCACTTTTCTGGAATGTTCGTATGTAATTAAAACAAAGGTATATTCTATATTATCAGGGAGCAGGGTTTGACGTACAGGGCCAGGCAAAATTAGATTTATGGTTCTAATACAAATAATACAATAATTAATAAGTAATAACACAAGAATAAACTCTGTGTTTCGCATCCTCACAACTGTAAACCAACTTTTGCCCACCCTTAGATATCAGAGGAGCCTAGGAACGAGGTTGCACCATTCACTCTAGTGATGGTGCTGACTGAGTGAACTGGAATCCACAATAACTGCACTCCCCAGTTTTTGTTTCTTTGTTTAAGTTTGTATACACTTGCAGGTGGGGAAGAGACCCCACCGCCTGCACATGCTACCACTCAACTCTCAGCTTCACTCCCCGGTTACTCCACTGGCAGATCAAAGGCAAAGTTTTCACTCCCCTACTTCGGATGACATACAATCCGAATTTTCCTATAATTAGTATCATAAATCTGGCCAGTGTGTGTGATCTCCTGGGTTGGGGAAGTCAACTTGACTATATCACGGGGTACCCGATATTTAGCTAACCATTATTTCTAGGTGTGTTTGTGAGGGTGTTTCTGGATGCAATTAGTATTTGAATCAGCAGACTCAGTAAAGGAACTTCTCTCCAATGTAGGTGAGCACTATCCAATCCAATCTATTGAGGCTCTGATCAGAACAAAAAGACCAAAAAAAAAAAAGAAGAAGAAGAATTCAGCCCTTGCTGCCTGATTGCTTGAGCAGGGACATTGGTCCTCTCCTGCCCTTGGCACTCTTGGTTCTCAGTCCTTTGACCTCAGAATGAACCACACCACTGGGTTTCCAGCTTGCAAGCAGCAGGTAATGGGACTTCTCAACCTTCATAATTGTGTGAGCCAATTTCTTACAATAAATCTCTTCTCTATATCTATCCTATTGGTTCTGTTTCTCTGGAATATCCTGACTAATACACCTGCTTTAATAGATTCCATAGGAAAAGCACCTGTGTACGCTAGTCCATACATGGAGTTCTTGCACACCTGGGGTTATTTATCCATAGACTTGATGCTCGAAGGATAACTTGGCTGAGTAATTTTCCTGGTTCACATTTTCTTTCCTTAAATTTCTTGAGATTACTGTCCTACTGTTGCCACTGAAATTATTTCACCTTTTTGCCTGGAGGTCCTGAAGATTTCTTCTTTATCTTTAAAGTCTCATGTTACTAGATCCCCTCCTGACATCCATGCCTTGGTTTGATCCCCCACCCTCAAGTGTAGGTTGGAACAGAGATTTCCTTCTAACAAATAGAATATGACAAAAATGATGCGATGTCACTTCTAAGATTAGGTCACAAAGAGACTCTGGCTTTCATCTTCCTCACCCTCTCATACATGCCGATGGAATCCAGCTGTCATGTTGTGAGCTGACCTATGTGGAGCCCACTTGGTGAGGAACTATATCGCTCACCAACAGAACCTTTAGCCCGCCTCAAACCATGTGAGTTTCTGCCTTAGTTGAGCCTTGAGGTGGGACCCAGCGCTGACAACTTAATTGCAGCTTCATGAGAAACCCTTAGGCAGAGGCACCCAGCAAAGCTGCTCCTGGATTCCTGACCCACGGAAACAGAGATAATTGTTTGCTATTTTAAGCTGCTAAATTTGGGGCTAATTTGTTACACAACCATAGATAGCAAATACACTAGGATATCTCAGAGGTGATCATCCCAAGTTTATTTTGAGCATGCCTAGTTGTTCCTTTAAAAAAAAAAATTGTGTGCCCTAGCCGGTGTTGCTAAGTGGTTAGTGCATAAGCCAGAAGAGTCCCTGATTCGATTCCCACTCAAGAGCACGTGCCTGCGTTTCCGGTTCATTCCCTGTTCCCTCGTTGGGATGCATGTGGGAGGCAACCATTTGATGTGTCTTTCTCACATTGTTTCTCTCTCTCTCTCTCCCTCTTCCTCTTTCTCTAAAATAAAACTTAAAAAAAGACTATCTTTTAGAGAATCGACCTAAATAGACACCTTTCAAAAGAGGACATTCAGAAAGCCAAGAGACATATGAAAACATGCTCAAAGTCACTAATCATCCGAGAGATGCAAATCAATCCCTCCCTTCCACTCTGAAAAGCAATGGGGAAAATATCCTCTGGTGAGAATTAAAAAAAAATTGTGTTAAAACACACATAACAAAGAATTTACTGTCTTAACCATTTTTAACCATACAGTTCAGTACTATTAAGTACATTCACACTGTTATGCATCGAATCTTCTTTTATTTTACAAAACTGAAACTGTTTATCTATTAAACAACTCCCATATTCCACCTTCCTCAGCCCCTCACAATATCCACTTCACTTTTTGTCCCTATGAACATGACTACTCTGGGTTCTTCATAAATGTGGAATCATAAGTATTTGTGTGTGTGTGTGTGTGTGTGGCTTATTTCACTTAGCATAACGTCCTCATGTTCATTTCTTCACAGCTTCAGTTCCATCACCCCTTCCACACACCCAATAATATCCTTTCCAAATTCTTCCTCCTAAATATCCTTCAAATTCATCCACTTCTTTTTATGTCCACCACCTTCTATAAGCTCCCAGCATCCATTCAGTTACTCAAGACAGAAATCTGGGAACTTCCATTATTTCTTTCCTTCCCACCACATTCAATCAACCTACAGATTGTCCTGGCTCTCCTTTAAAAAAAAAAAAAATTCTCATCTGAGGATATATTTTTGTTGATTTTAGAAAGAGAGGCAGGGAGAGAGGAGGGGAGGAGAGGGGAGGGAAGGGGAGGAGAGGGGAGGAAAACATTGATCAGTTGCCTCCCATCTGGGATAGGACCTGGAACCTGCGTATGTGCCCGGACCAGGAATCAAACCTTCCACCTTGCGGTGCAGGGATGACATTCCATTCAATTGAGCCACACCAGCCAGGGCTCTCCTGGCTCTTCTTCCATCAATCTCATTCCATCAGTCCTCTCTTTCCACTGCTGCCGTTCTGATTCAAGCCACCATCGTCTCTCGCTGAATGCCCTCTTGCTACAAGATAGATTCTCCCCTTCCTAAAAGGTAAATCAAAACATGTCACTCGCATATATGAAACCATCAATGGCTCCTGGTGGTACTTAGAATAATATCCAAACTCTTACCTGGCCTGCCAGGCCTTAAACTATCTTGCCTCTGCCTGTTTCTTAAATCTTACCTGCCCTTCTTCCAGTAGCTTCCTCCTCTCCAGCTATACCTGATTTTTATTTATGTTTTAATTGAGGCCGGGCACGTGAGGCTGCGTCAAATAAAATGAAATGCGTTCACATGCCCGAAGACGACAGGGTTCAAGGAGGAAGGGCTCCAGTTTCGTTTCTCACACCAGCTAGGAGGACTGGACTCCCTGGGGCGGCCCTCCCCTCCGAGCAGTGGGCAGGGCGGAGCAGTGAGCAGGTGGGAGCAGTGAGCAGGGCGGAGCAGTGGGCAGGGCGGAGCAGTGAGCAGGAGGGAGCAGTGAACCGGGCGGAGCAGTGGGCAGGGCAGAACAGTGAGCAGGGCAGAGCAGTGAGCAATGAGCAGGGCGGAGCAGTGGGCAGGGCGAAGCAGTGAGCTGGGCGGAGCAGTGAGCAGGCCTGAGCAGTGAGCAGGCCGGAGCAGTGAGCTGGGTGGAGCAGTGAGCAGGCCGGACCAGTGAGCAGGGTGGAGCAGTGAGCGGGCCGGACCAGTGAGCAGGGCGGAGCAGTGAGCAATGAGCAGGGCGGAGCAGTGAACCGGGCGGAGCAGTGGGCAGGGCAGAACAGTGAGCAGGGCAGAGCAGTGAGCAATGAGCAGGGCGGAGCAGTGGGCAGGGCGAAGCAGTGAGCTGGGCGGAGCAGTGAGCAGGCCTGAGCAGTGAGCAGGCCGGAGCAGTGAGCTGGGTGGAGCAGTGAGCAGGCCGGACCAGTGAGCAGGGTGGAGCAGTGAGCGGGCCGGACCAGTGAGCAGGGCGGAGCAGTGAGCAGGGCGGGCGCTCAGCTCCAGCCGGGAGCTCCGAAGGGAGGCGGAGTGAAGTGCTTTCCCTCCGGGACCCCCTCGCCCTGGAAGTCCAGCACGGAGGGCGCTCTCCCTGGGAACCTGGAAATCCGCCTCCCAGGGTGACTGTGCGGCAGCCAGGCCTGGAGAGCTGTGAGAGGGCGACCTACCCGGAGGCCACGCAGCTGCCATAGTTGAAGTCGTCCTCGATGGAGGACGGGGTAGTGGGGATCGGAGTCAGCGTTGTCAGCAGTGGAACCCCAGCTCCCTGCCAAATGACCAAAGCACACGGACTGCAACAGCCCTCAGTCATTTCCTGAGCAGCCGAACCGGGGATCAAACCCACA
>NW_006288437.1:439624-442983 GCF_000327345.1 Myotis davidii
AGAAGACAAATAAAATGAAATGCGTTCACATGCCCGAAGACGACAGGGTTCAAGGAGGAAGGGCTCCAGTTTCGTTTCTCACACCAGCTAGGAGGACTGGACTCCCTGGGGCGGCCCTCCCCTCCGAGCAGTGGGCAGGGCGGAGCAGTGAGCAGGTGGGAGCAGTGAGCAGGGCGGAGCAGTGGGCAGGGCGGAGCAGTGAGCAGGAGGGAGCAGTGAACCGGGCGGAGCAGTGGGCAGGGCAGAACAGTGAGCAGGGCAGAGCAGTGAGCAATGAGCAGGGCGGAGCAGTGGGCAGGGCGAAGCAGTGAGCTGGGCGGAGCAGTGAGCAGGCCTGAGCAGTGAGCAGGCCGGAGCAGTGAGCTGGGTGGAGCAGTGAGCAGGCCGGACCAGTGAGCAGGGTGGAGCAGTGAGCGGGCCGGACCAGTGAGCAGGGCGGAGCAGTGAGCAGGGCGGGCGCTCAGCTCCAGCCGGGAGCTCCGAAGGGAGGCGGAGTGAAGTGCTTTCCCTCCGGGACCCCCTCGCCCTGGAAGTCCAGCACGGAGGGCGCTCTCCCTGGGAACCTGGAAATCCGCCTCCCAGGGTGACTGTGCGGCAGCCAGGCCTGGAGAGCTGTGAGAGGGCGACCTACCCGGAGGCCACGCAGCTGCCATAGTTGAAGTCGTCCTCGATGGAGGACGGGGTAGTGGGGATCGGAGTCAGCGTTGTCAGCAGTGGAACCCCAGCTCCCTGCCAAATGACCAAAGCACACGGACTGCAACAGCCCTCAGTCATTTCCTGAGCAGCCGAACCGGGGATCAAACCCAAAACCTAAGTAGGTGTCCTGACAGAATGGAACCCAAACCATTGCTGTGGCAGAGGAGCTCTGGCCCAAGCAGGGGCCAGGGCAGCCAGAGGGGTTTTGTTGAGGGGCCCTGACAGGCAGTCAGCGCAGAGGGTTAGAACCTCCTCCCAATACAGCAAGGTTGCAGGTTGGATCCCTGGTCAGGGCACAGACAAGAGCAACCAAAGAGAGCATAGTAAGTGGAACAACACACTGGTGTTTCTCTCGCTCCCTTCCTCTCTCTAAAATAATCAATAAAAATTAAAATAAAAAATAAACCCTCTGGCCCTAACCAGTTTGACTCAGTGGATAGAGCGTCGGCCTGTGGACTGAGGGGTCCCGGGTTCGATTCCAGTCAAGGGCATGTACCTTGGTTGCGGGCACATCCCCAGGAGAGGGTGTGCAGGAGACAGCTGATCGATGTTTCTCTCTCATCGATGTTTCTAACTCTCTAACCCTCTCCCTTCCTCTCTGTAAAAAATCAATAAAAAATATTTTAAAAAATAAAAATAAACCCTCTGGCTTGCAGAGTTGCTAAAAACAATTAGAAAGCATCCCTTCCCATCCATTCAACAAATACTTCATATGCTCCTTCAATAATCACACTGGGAATGGGTGTTTGTTTGTTTTGGTTAATCCTCACCTGAGGACATTTTTGCATTGATTTTTTTTTTTTTTTTACAGAGTGGAAGGGAGGGAGAAAGACAGAAACTAATGTGAGAGACATCAATTGGTTGCCTCTTACAGAATCCCTGACCAGGGCCCTGGATTGAGCCGGCAACCCAGGTACGTGCCCTTGATCAGAATCCAACCTGGTACCCTTCAGTCCCCCTGCAGAAGCACTATCCTCTGAACCAAACCAGCATTTTTTTTTCTTTTTAAGTCCTCCTCTAAGGATATGTTCTTGGTCCTGGATTGTGAGAGGGCACAGGCCGGACTGAGGGACCTCTCCCAACCCCCAGTGCACAAATTTTGTGCACCAGGCCTCTAAGTTTCAGGTGTACAAGTCTATAATACAACATCTGTATATTGTATTGTGTGTTCACCACTCATTTGTTTTTTGTGTTGTTTTGTGTGTGTTTTTTCTCAAAGAAGCCAAATTCTTCCCTTTGGGGCCTTTGCCCTTGCTCTTCCCACATCCTGAAATGCTCTTCCATGAGCTCTTTACATAACTCTGTCCTTCTCCTACTGGACATCCTATGAAATGGAGGTTCTTCCATTATTCTCTATGATAATGCTCTGTTTATTTTTGTTATAATCCCTCTCACAATCTGTACTTTTTTATGTGTTGCCTGCTAATTTATGTTTTGTTCTCTGTATCTTCTCTGGTATATGGAGAAAGCACAGGTGCTGTGGGTGCACACAGGAAAGCCATAGGAATGCCATCTTCTTGGGGAGACAGAAAGCTGCCAAGAAGTGGTGCTATCTAGTTTGAAAGCCAAAGGTTCATGTGCCATAAAGGGGAACAGAATGGTGATTGAGAAGGAACTGTTCTGAGAGAATCTTACATAATAAAAGCCTAATATGCTAATGATATGCTAAGGCAGCTCAACTGCTCTGATGAGCATTGACTACCAGGGGGCAGACGCTCCAACTGGTGGGTTACCTTGCTGCTAGGGTCCAACCAATCGGGACTGAGTGAGATGGGCAGACACACCCTGGAGTACTACCGTGGTCCCTCCCCAGCTGGCCAACCTCTCGAGTCTTTCCCCAGCCCAGATCATGCACCGATGGGGTCCCTCAGCAGGCCTGTGCCCTCTTGCAATCTGGGACCCCTCAGGGGATGTTGGTGAGCCAATCATGCAGGCCAGGCTGAGGGACCCCACTGGTGCATGAATTCATGCAACAGGCCTCTAGTAGTAGATAAAGAGGAGGGAGACAACACAGCACATTCAAGTGATTTTGTGTGGCCAGGGTGTAGATTTAGAGGCCAAGAATAACATGAGGCTGGATAAGGTGGGTAGCACCCACTGCATACCTATATCTTACAGTGATGGTATTTAGAACTTACGTCTTCAACATACCAATCCTTGTGATAGGAATTTATCCTACATAAATAGTGAAAGTCATGTGAAAGAATTCTGCACATTCACTGAAGTTTGTAGTGGCAAAAATTGAAAATTTAAATGTCAGGTAGAAAGGGAAGGTAAATAAATAAGAGTTTATCTTAAAAATAAGTCATGGTGCCCAACAGTACATAGAGGATAATTCCATTTGTGAGATATATATCCTCGCTTGTAGATACATAATCTTTAGGAAAAAACACAAGAAACCAGTTTCAGTGATTGCCTCTGGGAGGGGAAGTACATGACTTTGAGACAGAGGTGGGAGAGACACGTCCTCTAGATTATATACCCTGTTGTATCTTTTGCAAATACAAAATAAATTCTAACTTTTTAAAAGAACGGTGGCCTTGAAATTGAAGGAAAGACTTTTGACTTTCAACATTTTCTTTGTTGTCTCTTAGATGACTTACTCACTATCTCTTACTCTGGGAATTCATTCCCTTAAAAAAAAAAAAAAAAAAAAAAAAAAA
>NW_006288437.1:443371-463917 GCF_000327345.1 Myotis davidii
GGAGTGAGGCTCCAAGGTAGGGGAGCTGGGAAGTTGGGTGGTTGGCCACTTCCGCTTGCGTTCACTACAACCCCTCCCAAGGAGGGTATAGACAACTTGTTCTCAAGGTTTAAGGTTTGATTTCTTTGGGCCTCCTCTGGTGTGGGTAAGTAGACAAACGTTTGCACTCCAAAGAGCACTCACAGAAAATAATGGGACAGATGTCCACAAAGTGGTGTAAGAACAAAATTCGTTCTTCTTTCTCATGGTAGCTGGGCTCCTAGATATTGCCACCTGCAGAGTAAGCAGGTAGGGTAATGCTTGGCAGCTTTTAAAGCCTTGCATTTATGGAGAAAGCTGTAGGTTCACCTGTAGTTGAATTTTTACTTCTGCATTTTCAACACCACTGAGCAGATTTCTTAAGTCTGGTGACACGGGGTCTGATTGGGTGGGCCTTCTTCTGGCTGAATTAAATCACAATTGTCAGTGATCGTGCTAGATGTAGATTCACTTTCTCATTGCGTGAATGTCAATTCAGCATTTATAACTTTATTTGTAAAAAATAGCATGTCGAAGCTTTTTGTCCCTCCACTTTTTTGTCATTTTTATTTCCTCACTTATTTTTATTTATTCATTGTTCCCAACCAGAATTCTCACCCAGGCAAAATCAATTGAAACATGTGAATCAGATGTCAATAGCAGCCCTGATATTGGTGCAGGGAGCAGCCATAACCATGAGCGAAGGAAGGGAGAGGGCTGCATGGGCAGTGGAGGCTGTCAGAGTAGGTGTCCTACACGCCTATAAACCCAGCCTGAGACAGAAATGCTGCCAAGAAACAAGATCTCTACATAAGTGGAAAAGGCAGACCTCTAGGATTTGATTATACAGAATCTGCAACATAATCTCTCATTTAAAGGACTGTATTGAGCTCCTGTGTGTGAAGCTTTGTGTGAGCCACTGATGATGTAAGAAAAAAAATGAACTACAGGGGCTTACAAGCTAGCAGGAAAGATAATTGTAATATCATGCCAGAACCGAAGGACTGACAGAACGGAGGAGGCATAGCCATCCCTGGGGACCACTGCACTGAAGGTCGGGGCCTCTATTCTCTGCTTGCCGCCTATAGGCAGATGCGTGTCTTCAGAGTACACACTTTACTTCTAATGGAAAGCTTCCAAGTTCTTCTTCCACTCTCCATCGTGAGAAGGGCACTGACTTTAAGATCATTTAGACCTGAGGTTGAATCGAAGCTCTGCAGCATGACCCTGGACAGCTTCTGAGATTTCATTTATAGAAAGTGGATAGGATAATATACATGGTTGTTTTAGTGATTAACTGAAATAACAATATGTTATGCACTGGTTTTAGGACTTAGCACATAGGAAGTGCATATGTTCCCCCAGATCATTCAGAACTGTGAGTTTTCGCCAGATAGTCCTAATTTATTAGAGGGAATCATTAAATCCATTTCCATACAATAATCTAACATCACAGATGTTTTCAAACTTCCTTTCTTATATGTTCACATGATGTCTCAGAGCAAGGTCAGCCATGTCTACTTTAATATGTCAGTGCAAGGTCAACCTTTCAGGGTTATAATTTGATTATAGGTACAACAAGGTAGGTTCCAAGAAAGTAGGGACAAATGGGATCAGATGGTGCCCTAGATGAAGTAATGCCTTTTCAGGCCGTTATAGAAAGCAATAGAGTGAAGAGAACATTGTAATTGTATAGAACTGGTGGGCCTACCTCAGAAGTCCAGGCTCTGGGTTAAAGCAACAGGAAACAGCAGGTAAAAAGTTCCAGCTGACTACTCGCCCCACACACCAACTTTCCAATGAGAATTTTCTCCCAGGAAGATGATATGCAGACTCTCACCTCCAGGAACAGAAAAACAGCTTTGCAGAACCTGGTGTGCCTATCTCTGATGGGTTTTCTGTTGGGACTAGAATTCCATCTGAAAGTGTCGTAACAACATGTCAGACATAGTTTTCCTTCACCTTCAGCTTGCCTCCTTGCTCAATATCTTCCTAAAACCTTCCTCTCTGCCTAATGGCTTCCAGCCTGATTTCTCTTGACAGATAAACTGTGTGCAGACCCTCAGGCAAAGTATTCTTTGGAGGATCTTGGATGCAACTCAGGAAAAAAAAAAAAGCTTTATTGGACCAGGAATTCAGGGAAAGCATGCTGATGAGTGTGTTCTCTGTCTGAAAGAGACAGAGGGATGGGGGAAGTAAGAGAAAGTCATTCCCAGCTTCTTGGATATTGTGAATAAGTGATGTCTTACTAAATTAAAAACACACACATAATAATTGAAACTTCTTAAAAATGTGTTTAAAGAACAAAGAAAAAGTTTTGAAAGCATAATAAAAAAAAGATGTCTAACCCATCAACTTGTAAATATAATCAAGGTCAGAAAGGGAAATTCAACAACACAACTTCCAGAAACCTTAGTGTTTTTGCTTGTGGCTTGAATCAGCCAATTCTTCTCACTTCCAGAGGATCCCTTTCTCCAAGGCCCCAGAAGCCCACTGAGTAGAATCCCACTTAGCAAAGGTCAAACCCATCAACAAAGGTCAACGCTGTGGTAGCCCCTACTGCAATATTCTCCTGTCAAATTTTCAAGCATAGATTAGATAATAGCATGTTTCATAATCTAAAAGCAAGGATTAAAAGGTAAGTAAGATAAATTCCTATTTTTAAAGAATAAAAGTTATCTGAAAACCAGAGTTCACAGAATGCTTTTGTTGAACCCTACAATGACAAATGATCCCCAGGCACTGCAATATCCTAAAGGGCTTTATGACTCACCAAAGAATCACATAAATCATGGTTGGTTGGATTGGTCTGCGTGGTGTGAATGCTATTAAGGCCTTTGAACACTTTTTTGAAATTAAGTGGTTCATTTAGGGCATATTAATCAACTTAATCAGAATTCCCCCTTTCCCAATCATTGTGTGTCTGGGGAGGGGGGGTGACGCAGGGGGGAGGGGATTAGCACAAGAAAAAAGCATTGACTGGCCTTTCTTTATGATCATAAAACCTTTCATTAGGTCCATCCAGTCAACCATCCAAACAACAAATCTTTGCTGACGTCTGCATTATATATGGGAGCTCTGTGGTGCTTGCATGTCCTCTATTCAGCCAATACCACCACTGGCCACCTGTCCTTTTCTCCCCTCAGTTTCTAATCACCTTCTTGTCTAGTCATTTGTGACAGAAGTTCTGAAATAAAGGCAGGTCCTGTCTCCTCCAAATTTCAGAAAGTTACACAAATTCACTTTTACATACTTGAGTGAGACATTTGCTCAAATGCACAACTTCCTATGAGAAATATTAAAGGCTTTAATGGAACAAAGTATCCATTTATGCCCTGCTTCTAGAAAGTCATGTTTTTATGGTGATTTCATGCTGGGAACCAAGGGCAGACATCACCTCACTTGACTGTCCCATGGGTTTCACATTTCACCTTCTGGTACCTGCTCCTCAGTTGCTGCTGAGAGCTGGCGAGGCTGCTTAGTTGTTACAACAACTGTCTAGGGCTTTTTAAAAAATTAGTTTACTAGAGAATCTCACTTTCTTTTCATAATTTCTTAAATTAAGAAAAAGAATTCATTATACATGAAATCTGAAATAATAATTACTTTCTAAGTGATTACTTAACCATTGTAACCCTATAGATGGCAAACCCAGCCAAATGCCTCTTTTACATAGGACAGTATTTTAACAAGGTGAAGTAAATTTCTTTTGATGAATACACTTCAGTAGCGCTTTCAAATGCCTCTTTATTTGCAAAAGGTTAAGAGTAAACTGCATAGATATTCACCCAGTTGCAAATTTTGTCTTTACTTTTTTTTTCTTTTAACTAAAAAGTGTCTGGAATCCCTAACAGCAGCTGGTGCTCTTTCTTTAAATGATAATACTTTAATTTTTCTTCTTTTGAAATCCAGCCCTCACTAAAAAAAAATGTATTCACATTCATCTTTGCTTGCTTTGCTTTGCTTTGCACGGCACTTGTCAGCACACGCTTACTTCGTTTTGTGTCTTCCTCCCCTTATTCTTAGTACATGTGGACTTGGAGAAACTGGTCAAGTTATTTTCAGGCATTTAAAAAATGTAGATGTCATCACAGGGCAAATAAATAAGAGTGCTAAGTATGGAAAAGAGCAATTAAACTACAGCTAAACTTATGCTCTCTTGCTTGGGGGATGGCTGGAGGGGGCATGTGCTGGTGAGGCCATACCACTCCTTCAGGAAAATCACCTTCTTACTTGTTTTCTGTATTTAGCTACAACAGAACTGTTCTTGCAGGAAACATGAACTTTTTAAAAAACATTTTTTAAGTATATTTTTAATTATACTTAACATGCAATATTATATGAGTTTCAAGCATATAAAATAGTGATTCAACATTTATATACCTTATTAAGTGATCACCCACAGTAAGTCTAGTAACCATGCATCACCATACATAATTATTATGATATTAATGACTGTATCTCCTGTGTCATACATTACATCCCCATTTTCTGCCCATCTCCCACCCCCATTTAATAATGATTTTTATTTTGTTTTAAATAAATTTTATTGATTTTTTTTACAGAGAGGAAGGGAGAGGGATAGAGAGTTAGAAACATCAATGAGAGAGAAACATCAATCAGCTGCCTCCTGCACCCCCTACTAGGGATGTGCCTGCAACCAAGGTACATGCTCTTGACTGGAATTGAACCCAGGACCCTTCAGTCTGTAGGCCGACACTCTATCCACTGAACCAAACCAGTCAGGGCAATAATGATTTTTATTGATATGCACATCTCTGGATCTGACCTGACTCAGCCCATTGCATTGGGTGGGACTTAGAATAATCTGAAAAGAGTTCTGTGTGGGGAGCTGATAGGTCATGATATTACTTTAGACATCTCTTCTGACATTTTTGTGAAAATCTTAATAAAGGCTCATAACATTCCTGAAAAAGGCAGTTTTCTCTGATTTCCAGAGACAGCAAACAAGTCCCACAGAGGTGAAAGTTTTCTCTTGCATCACATAAGAATTCTGGGGCTGTGGTGAAGGTTAGAATTTGACATGTCTACTTCCTAGTTTTTAAATCTTGCTAGAGAACATGCTCCCTCCCTTTAGGCCAATAAGTCATATTAACCCAGGTATTGATGTTGCTATTTCAATCTAATCATAAAGGTCACTTTCAGTAATGATAAAAGGACATATTTGCATATATCAATCGCAGTCCATTGTCCTGTGAACACTGCCATGAGCTGAACAAAGGCTTCTACCCTCAGCATAGTCATAGAAGACGTCAGAATTCTTATCTGTCTCAATGGTCCTGAATATATGGCCCGTGTCACAGTAGAAAAATATAAGTCAGCTCAGGACAAGTTTGTGTTACTGTCAGTGCCACAGGAAGGGTGTGTGTGTGCGCATGTGTGTGTTTTATCAAAGCCATTACTATAAATAATCATTTCCCCATATGTTCCTCTCTAATTCTTCATTTTAAAAGGGGAGGGGAAACAGGATGATTCGTGTTGGCAGAAATGTGTGGAATAAAGTGCAAGTGTACATAGTAATTTTTATGAATTACAAGGTTTGATTTGGTTTTGCTTTTTAGCAGCTTCTCACTGTTGACAGAAAACAACTCCTGACAGATGAGCAGATAAACTTCACTGAAAGACACCAGGAGCTTCTGTGTCTGTTCAGCTTTAGCTGTGATGAATGGAAATGTCTGCATCCGTCCTCCGAAGCCTGAGACCACTGGGCACTGAATGCATTCACCTTCCCTTAAAGCTTTCCTCACTCAACATCTTTTCTGACACCTATTTCCTACCAGTCTCCAGGTCTTATGCTAACCTTCAGATTTGGGAAAGAACTGAATTGGCTGCTGCCACTGGAAACTTTTCTCCATGAAGGCTTTTTATATGGTTTTGGCAGGCACATATATGCCAGCAGAGAGAGAAATCCCCCTGGCGAGAGAAAATAAAACCTTAACATAACTGTAATGGCCTGAGTGGTGTTTTACATGCTATGCTTGCTCAAGATTTATGTTAAAATCAACCCTGCAGAAGAGGTTTATAAAAAGCCTTTCAAGCTACCAAAATTTAAATAGGTAACCAGCCTGGTACAAACTGGCATCTTCCAGCAGTCAAAGGCCTTGCAGGCCTGGTCTAATTTCCACAAATAATTTTTCATTTACTTTACAAATATCTGAGTCCTCTTATCCATCTCTCTCCTCATTCCTCTCCTCTCTCCATGGGAATTGATACCAATTAATCTAAAGTCATTGAAATTAATATTTTAATTTGGAGAACACATTTGGAAATGCTCTGTCTTCATCCTAAGGCTCCTCCCCTCAGACATTGCTGCCAGGTCTGAATGTTTTTGATAATCACTCCTGCATCACTAATTGCTGATGGTTTCTTCCTGAGTTAGCTAGATGTCGCTTCTCCATGCACACCTGCTCCCCAGAGCAGCTCACCACTGCCAAGGCAGTTCTGCCTCAGGGGGAGGGTTAGGTCTCTTAAATGCAGCTTTTTCTGCTCCTATCTCCACTATCCAGGACTTATTACACTCTGGAAAGAGGAAATACCTTTGCATCTGCATAACTAAGCAATGTTTATATCTCCCTTACTTGGCTAATTGATTTACCTGGGAACTTGCATTTTTCAATCACTGAAGAAAAATTACTTTCCACACATGAAGCTCCTTCGTGTGGTTTAGAATACACTTAACTGGAATGAGAACTATATCTCTAATAATAAGCTGGTCTAACAACAAATCAGGATTTTTTTCCTTCTTTTTAATATATTCATCATGGAGAGGCCGCCTGCTTCAAAGAAGGAGCTGAGGCAGTGGAACAAGATGGAAGCTTATGAGTTTTCATGCTGACACGGTACCTCAGCTGCCCAGTAAGTGAAAAAGGGCTACAAGATATGGAGGGGAAATGCAAAGGGCAGAATTCAGTAACCGTCTGTAAGAAGGAAGGATGGTAGCCAGCTGGTTTCCATTCTGAGTGAGGACAGAGAGAAAGAAGCTGAGGTAGTGATTTGAAGAGAGAAGACGGGCTTATCAGGAAACATGGGTCTCTAGGCCCTGGCTGGTTTGGCTCAGTGGATGGAGCATCGGCCTGAGGACTGGGGGGTCCCGGGTTTGATTCTGGTCAAGGGCATGTACCTTGGTTGTGGGCACATCCTCAGTGGAAGGTGTGTAGGAGGCAGCTGATCGTTATTTCTCTCTCATCGATGTTTCTAACTATCTCCCTTTCTCTCTGTAAAAAGGTCAATTAAAAAAATATTAAAAAAGGAAACATGGGTCCAGGTCTGAGGCTGTACCACCTCCTTTGGGAGCCTCACCAGGGACTAACCAGTCCTCATCAGAAGGACTAGATGAGGCGGCTCCAGACCCAGGGTTCTGTGCAGGGACTCTGAATGCCTTGTGGGCTGGTACCCTCTTGAATTTATTTGAATTTATAGTGCTTTATATTTGCTCTAACAGCATATAAACAAAAAGGTGATGGTGATGGCCATCAAAATAAGAGAACCACCAGGTCCTCCTGGCTGACAGGTCTGCATTCCTCACCCACACCAGCTGGATGCTGTTTCCAACCATCTGAAAAGCCATAAAGCCCACGTTGCCTAAGGGGATCTTCACAGAATATTCTGCACATGGGACCCTCTAGTGAGGATTTCCCAGTATAAGAGGTGAAGATGGTTATTTCCTGAAAATAAGGTAGGTTCCAAGAGGAAGCCTGTGACCTTTGAGAAGAGATTAAAAATGGAGTGGGGCAGAGGGCACCATTTAAGTTCCCAGTTGGAATGACCCCTGCCCCAATCCTGTGCCTAGTCACCAGTGTCTCGCCCCACTTCCAACAAGCAGAACTTTGTACAGGGCCTCCCACTGAGGGCCTGGTGACCTGCTACAGAGAATCATCTTGGGT
The DNA here is from genome assembly GCF_000327345.1 of Myotis davidii. Classification (NCBI taxonomy): domain Eukaryota; kingdom Metazoa; phylum Chordata; class Mammalia; order Chiroptera; family Vespertilionidae; genus Myotis; species Myotis davidii. Next base: position 451,294 of record NW_006288437.1, read on the forward strand.
GGTCATACACATACTTTTACAAGGTGCCTATTGAAAGTCACATTTCCAGCTATCTAGGACCTCCTAAGTGTACCGTAAATTCTAAATCACTTTGCCAATGTTAATTTTTCTTATCTGATGGATAACTAGTATGGTTAAATAAAACTACTGTAGACATGTTCCACAATAGCTTTGCTTTCTTTGGTAATGGGGCTGGAAAGAGAGAGAGCCATCCCATTGGAAGACCATGTATCATCAGAAACAGACTTAGGGTATCAGCAAACATCCTGGGGAAACAGACTTGGGGAATGGAGACCAGGTCGGCTGCTAAATATGTGAAAGATTTCGGGAGGTGGGGGGGGCAGTATCTAGGAGCCCAGAAAGCTGGTGCTGGTTAGCACAAACATTGAAGATAGCTTCTGGGCTGGCTCAGGCTCCCTGCCTTTTGCCTCAAATGGTTATCAGAATCTTTTCCTAAAATACTAACCTCATCATGTTACTTCCCTGTTAAAAATAAATACAGGAGTCTGCCCCCACCTTTCCTCCAGCCCCTTGTTTGTAACAAAGCATTCTAGAGCTTCGCCCAATTGGCATGCACCCCTCTGATAACTGCTGCAGTTCTCACCAGGGACCCTCTGCTCTAACCAGGGCCAGACTAGACCCACCTTTCAGTTTTGTACTCTGACCAGGAATGCCTTTCCCCTAGCTCTCTATCTGTCCAGTTATATTTGCTCCCCCACTGCTCTGCCTGAGTGTCCCACTCACATTCCCCCTTCCCTGGAGCCATTCTGCCATGGGACCCTCAGAACCCAGCCAAAGTGCCCGCACATGCTGATTGTTTAATAAACACTTTTAAATGAGGGAATGGCTTTGATGGGCAGAGAAAGTAAAGTCAAAACTAATGCCCACTCCATGTTGCATCTCCTAGTCTGGGGCTGGATGCCTCACTGGCTTCCTTGCAAATGAAAGCAAGACACCTCTGGGAGGAGATGTACACAAATGCGTTCTTTAAAGGATGTCCTCTGAGTCATGTTTTGATGAAGGGTGTGTCCTGTCAATTAAAAACATATTAAAGTCTAAAGATTATATTGTTCATTCTTTCACTCAACAAATAATCTTTACTTGTGGAGAGCGGCTACAGTGTTTGGACAGGTTCAGACCTCAGACTGACTTGTGGCAAAGCCACATACAAGTCCCAGCTTGGAGGGCAAATCCCTCCCAGCACAATTATAACCAAAAGGCTATGGTTTTAAGCTTGACCTTATAGTGTGACCCTGCAGTTCTAGGTAGCTAAGGGATGTGGGCTGCAAGGGGTGCAGCAAGTGCTGCCTTAATAAGGCTTGATAGAGTTCAGAGAATGGCAACAACAGGAAAGAAGCAGATTTGAAATTTGCAAGAACATTGTAAACATCTTGCCCTTGTTTTGCTTTGTGTGATCCGACTATAAAATAAAGCTTCAGCTTATAGGCAGGGTCACTGTTTCCTCATCCAGGCCCAGTGATCCACCTGGTCCCAACTGTATTCTCTTGTCTGCCTTCTTTAATCCTTCACCGCCCCTCCTCAAATTCACCCCTGGCGGTGCTGGACACAGTTCATTTACTCTGTGGTAAACATTGGGTAAACTTCCCACTCTTCACTCTTGCACTGAACTTTGAGTTGAAAGAGGGCCAGAGGAAAAAACACAACAAACACAGAATGGGTGGATGTGCATAGGATACTGAGAATGTTAGAGCTAAGACCCCTGTTCAACCTTAAGAAGGGCAGAGAGCTCCCATAGGAAAGCTGATCACTTGAGGGAGCAGTGTGAGAGAACAACTGTAGTCAGCTAAATTGTATGACTGGAGCAGGAGGGGGCCACTGGAGGGTGGGCTTAAAAAAGTTTGGGTAACCCATTAGAATGACTAAAATTAAAAGACAGACAATACCAGATGTTGGTGAGGATGTGGAACAACTGGAATCCTCAAATGCTAGTAAAAGGAACAGAAAATAGTACAGCCATTGTAGAAAACAGCTTGAAGGATTGTTATAAAGCTGAACACACACTTAACATGCAATGAAGAAATCCTGCTCCTAGTAATCTACCTGAGATATATGCATACACACATTCACACAAAGACATGTACACAAATGTTCCTAGCAGCTGTATTCAGTATAGGGAAACACTGGAAATAATCCAAATGCCCATCAACTGGTGAATGGATAAACTAATTGTGATATGTCCACCCAATGGAATACTAGTCAACTGTTAAAAAGAACAAACTTCTGATACACATAACATTATGGATAAATATAAAAAGCATTATAAGTGAAAAGAAGCCAGACACAAAATACTACATTCTCTATGGTTCCTTTTATATAAAACTAGAGGCCCGGTGGGATCCGTCGGCATGGCCTGTGGGGATTGGGCCGAAACTGGCAATTCAACGCTGCCTGCCACGCCTGCCTGCTCATCCCAGCCCTGCTGCATCTGCCACTCCTGCCTCTCCACTGTGGTCTCTGTTTGGCACCCGACTGTCAGCTGAGCAGCGTTCCCACTGTGGGAGCGCACTGACCACCAGGGGGCAGCTCCTGTGTTGAGTGTCTGGCCCCTGGTGGCCAGTGCACCTCATAACTACCAGCTGGTCGGTCAGTTGCTTAGGCTTTTATAAATATAGAATCTTTTTTAAGGGCAAAACTAGAGGGACATGAAGCAGATAGATGGTTTCTAGGGACAGTGATATGGGAAGGGGGCCAAATCAAAGAGACATGAGGAAATTGTCCTATATCCTAATTGCAGTGGTGGTGGCTCCATGGAAAAACACACTTGTTAAGTTCATTGAAATGTATGTGTAACATCAGTGAATTTTATTGTACGTAAGTGATACCTCCATGAAGCTGAAAGAAAAGGAGAGAGAGAGAGAGAGAGAGAAAGAGCATGCTAAAAGGATGAACTTTATCTGGAAGGCTCAGGAAGTCAATGGGAATCAGCCTAAGCAGGGAAGTGACAGATGGGATTTGTGCTTTAGGAAGATGCTTTGACAACAACAGGGAGGATGGCTCACAACCAGAACTATGCCCAGCCCTAGACCTAGCTGTCTGAAGGAGACAAATTTGGCAGTCCCCTTGATTAGGAAGAAAGTCCCCATGGCTTCTAAGCCCACACACACCACATAAGTCATGGCTCCCACCTTGTGCTTTTAAAATGAGGCCTAAATGTTAACAGTGATTATTTCTAGGTGGTAAGTCACAGATAATGTGCTTTCTCAATAACGTCTTATGTTTTCCAAATTATAAAAAACCTGCTTTAGTTTTATAATCAGAAAACTTCTCTATCTTTTAAGCAAAAGTATTATTTATAAAAATTAAGCTAGCATCTAATTCCAAAAGAATTTTGGGAAATAGGACTAGCCCCTACACTCGGCATCTAGAGAACATGGCTCTGGAACATCACTCCTGAGTCGTCTATGATGGCACCACTCAGCAGCACCTACCATGCTAGTGGCAGCCTTGTACCCATCAGGCAACTTCCCCATGTGTTGTTTGAGCATGCTGGTCCTCAGCTAACATGCTGGTCCTTTATATACTGGAGGTTTGACAACTATAGTCGCATGGGGAATGGGTAGTGAGAGTAAAATCAGAGATACAGCAAAGATCCAAAAAACAGAAAACCATCTTGGCAAACTGAGTGTCAGGACAAACCAAAATTGAATTTGGGGTGTGCAAGACTCAGAGGTAGAGACTGAGGGCTGAGTCAACACTGGACAACTCACCCCACTGAAGTACAAAGAACATAAGGGTTATTGCAGAACTGAGGGTCAAAGCCAGCTTAGCACTCAGGGCAATGGAAGACCCCATGTACAGGAAAACCTTGATCTGGGCAAATCCTGTCTCAAGTGTGAAATCTTTTATACTCTTCGTGCTGTTGGAAGAAAATGAAACATTTTCTACATGACATATGAGGCAAGTCCTGATACCAAACTAGTCATTAGATGGATTCATTCATTCAACTTACTGCTACAGACTGAATGTTTGTGCCCCTCTCCCCGAAATGCATATATTCAAATCTAATGCCCACTATGATGGTATTAGGAGGTGGGGGGTCCTTTGGGTGGTGATTAGATTATAAGGGTGGAGCCCACGTGAATGGGATTAGTGCCCTCATAAAAGGGATCTCAGAGAGATCTGTTGGTACTTCCACCATGAGGACACAGCAAGAAGATGGCCATCTATGAACAGGAAAGCAGGTACTCACCAGACACTGAAACTGCCAGCACCTTGATCTTGGACTTGCCAGCCTCTGGAACTGTGACAAATACATTTTTGTTGTTTAAAAGCCACCCAGTCCATGGTATTTTGTTACAGCAGCCCTAGCTGGCAGGACACATACTGAGCACCTACCCCTTGGCAGGGACAGTGTCAGGGCTACAGACTGAAAACAAGTTCCTGTCTTTACGTAGAATGCATTATGCTTTCATTTGTATGCTATCTTGAAAAAAGTGTTCATCCTTTACAAAATGTTGGAGCATTTTGTAAAGGTGCCACTTTGTTGAGGTGCCACTTTTGTTTAGTAATCTGAATTATACCAGGTCTTATAGTTGAAAAATGATTCATTCAATGGGATGTCCTACTGGGTAAGCAACATGGGTGTTGCCACTTGACCTTTCCATTCTATCCCCCCTTCTATATGACTCAGCTCTCTGTCAGTACATGAACTGGAATTCCCTAAAAAGTTAACTTGTCAGATAACACAACCCAGATTTTGATATAATCTTTGGCCCTCCTCCTTCTGGTCTGCTATGATGATTTTGTATTCATGACAATGATGGTCTGAGAGTGCCCTTAGGAGACAATGGGAATAAATAGTATCATCAGTGCTTTTAAATAAATCTGTAGCTTTTAGAGAAGTGATACTTTAATCATCAAGTTTCAGGTATTTTTGTTAGTTTAGGTGAAATCCTCCTTTTGTGCATTCTCAAAAGTACCACATACCATCTCCCTCATGGCACTAACCATAGTTGAAATTTTACACTGATGTGTGTGATTATTTAATTAATTCTCCCACCCATTAGACTATAAGAGTCATGAGGGTAGGTACCATGTTTGTTTGATCCCACAATTTTTTTCCACTGAACCCAATATAGTATCTGGAACATAGTGTTAGCATAGGTAGCAAAGGGAATTGGATATTATTAAGCATAATAAACTAGGGAGCAGAAGCCTGCTTGCTTTACTAGGAAGTTACAATTTCACACACTCCTCAGGGAGCCACTGGTCTTTCTTGCAGATTATTGGGAGGGGATAGAACAATAAAGGGGGAGGTAAGCCTGGGAGAAGGATCAGATTGGATAAAAGACGCAACCCAGGAAGATCTAGGAAATAGATTGGTTAGGGGGTGGATCCATCAAAAGCTCAGAAAAGCTTAGGAAGTTGATTGGTTAGTTTGAAAAGGCACCTGGTCCTTCCCAAGCCCAAAATAATATAATCCTAACAAAGAACTTTTGCTCTCACTCGCTGGATTACATGCTCTTGCCCCTTTCATTCACATGTTCTCTTTCCTTAACAACTGTGTGGCCTTAGCAGCCATCCAGTCAGCAGCTGAACAGACTCCAAACACAGGCTCCAGGTGGGAGCCTGGGCAAGCAGCAGAGCAACAGATTGCTGCCAGGAGCAGCGTTAAGCTACCTGGATGGGGGCTGAGACTGCTGATGCCGGACCAATGGCACTGATCTTTGGACACTGGCCTTTGTTGTGGCCTTTATGAAAACGAGACTGGACTTTTTCCATAGCAGGATGTACAGAGATGGGACATGGGAAACCTGGGGGCAGCCTTTTAACCTTACCATGCCACAATCCCCACCTGCGGGTCTCTCAGAATGCTTTCCTTGAGATCCTGTGAAAGAACATGATATCCATGGGTAAGAACAGTCAGTACTCAACAGATTTGTGAAAGTGTGAAGGGCAGGGGAGTAGGAGTGGGGGAGGGGAGGAGGGACAGAAAAATAAAGAAGATGGAAGAGTCTGCTCTGGGGCTGTGATGCAATACATATTTCCCATCAGAGGCTGAGCTAAGCTAAAACTATGCCTCAGAATTCTCCTCCCAGTGTGATTCTAGGTGAGAGTTGGCCAGGAGAAATTTGCACTGGATTTGGAAGACAGAGCGAAGCAACAGCCGTGACTCTCTGATGGTTAGTGTAGGACACCAGGTGCCACTGTAGTGTGTGCCCGTGACCTGCTGGCCTGCCTTGTGGGTGACAAGCAGCATGTGGCCAGCAGCTCCTTCAGCTCCTACTAAATCTCCTACCTCAGCTTCTCTGAGACCTGGACTAGGTGTGCATGCAACTCCAAGGCAAAGCATGCCAACTCCTTCTGTAGGCCTCCTGTGACCCAATGAGACAAAATGCAGGTTTCAGGTTGTCCCTGAGTGTTCGTTTGTTCTCACTGTCTCATATTTGCATCCAGATTTCCTCCCTCCCCCCCCCCCCCCCCCCCCCCGTTGCCCCCCCCCCCCCCCCCGCCCCAACTGCTGACCTAATGTGAGGATGGCCCCAAGCTCAGAGTCAGCAGTAGCATGCAATAATCTAATCCGTATAAGTCCTTTATTCCAAATCATTCCTAATGTTGCTGCTTCCCTGAGAGCTCCCAGATGACACAACCTAAGAAATTCAGCCTATATCACACAGCTGAGGTAAGGATATGAGTCTAGATCTGTCTACCTCTAAAACCTTTATTATTATTATTATTATTGTTATTATTATTATTATTACTACTACTACTACCTATTATTCCTTTTAGTATGCCATGTTTTGTAGTAGTAAGGTTTTATTTTTAAGTTTCAGTTTTGTCCTGCTTAAGTTTCATCTAAGACCCATAGTAAGCTAATGTCTCATTTTAGCAAGAAAAATAAAATTTAAGGCTTTGTTTAGTAAATAGGGCTGCTCAGAGAAACCAGGTGCCATTTCCTCAGTTATCATTAAAGGATCAATATTCTATTTGCATGTGATTTTTCAGTGTGAGATGTCATGAATTGAGGACTTAATGAAGTTGATTTTCCAGAAATTAATTTATGGAAATTTTCAAGGATTGTGAGGCACCTAAGTCCATCTCAGCCCTTTTCACTACACTGGGTATGCCTGACTTCATATTGTTTCTTCAGCACCTAACACAGCACTTGGCAAACAGTAGGTATTCAATAAATGTTTGTTGAACAGATAGGTCATGAATGAGTTTATTTATTCCACTTAGAGTTTCAGTCCATCAGTATACTGTTGTCCTTAGCTCATTATCTCTCTGAGGCTCTTGGAATATTTTGGCATATATTTAGTGTGGTAATTCTTACTTCCCCATTACATTGATTAAATATGGATACACTTAGCAGCCAAGGCCAGATTTGGGAAGTCCTTATGACAAAGAAATGAGTTGGGTATGCCCTATCTGACTCATAACATGTCTGCCATGAGCAAACCCCTAAATTACATGAAATGATATAATTGGAGTAGATTTTTAAATATATTTTACTTCCCATAAAAGACTCCCATGACAAGTACTCTTTTTCATAGGTGGGAATCTACACAGCTTTAAAATACCCTTAAAATTGAAGGGAAACTTCTGTACAGTCAAATGGAATTGGTTTTGTGAGATTTCACCCTTCTTCTAGTCTTAAGGGATGGGCCTGGGAATGAATGCTGTATGTCAGAGAGCAATCTGTCTCTAAAGTGACACATGGTTGCTCTGGCAGGCTCTGTCATCTGGCTCTCGGTGACAGGTTTGTTCAGGAACTTAAGCTGTGACTTTCCATGCTTCCTTGCCATTTGGAATTTGACAGTGAATTTGCTCATTTACTTTCCATATACAACATTTATCTGGTCTTTATGAACCGTGGACTTCATTTCTTTCAGGCTGGCCTCTTTGGAAATTAACAAACTGACAGTGGTTTTCAGTAGAGCCTTTCCACCTGCCGCAATCTTGCTATTCTCAGAGAGCTGAACAAATCATGAAACTATTCAGCCCTTTCACCTCCGTGATTGCTCAAAAGCAGTAAGTGGTGTGCCTACATGTAGCACATATTTACTAGGAACATACCACATGCAAGGTACCATGGAGGATTCAAAAGAAGTGTATGAGAGAAACCCTGCTCTGGTCACCCACGGGAAAATGATTCTGGAGCAGCACGCGGCAAAAGGCTTAAGTGGCTGTGATGGAAAATCTAAGACGGAGAGAGAAGCATAGCCTGAGCGTTCGGGGAGGTGTCGGGGAGGTCTCGGAGGAGGTCGGTCAGAACTGGGAAACTCGGGCATTAGAGACCAGTGGGACTGAGTACAGAGGCCTAGAACAATACACTAATACAGTTTTAAATTCAGGAGTGATGGCTTTGTAAATTAACAGGTGGCAACAGGGTGCAATAACATGGTCTAAAAGTAAATCAGCAGCCACAGTGAAACCAACAATAAGGCCATAAAGTGACTTTAGTTTACTCTTTTCATGATTACCTCAGTTTCAACCCTCTTATCTTCACTCCAGTCTCAGTATTCTTTTGAAGGAGAACTTGTCAGGGACCTAAAGTGATTCCAGGCCCAAACTTGGAGTTAGGCCAAGTGAGGCCAACCCTGCTCCACTGCTACCAGCTGAGAGAGATAAGCCATGTAAAACTCAGCTTCCTGATGTTTAAAATGAGAGGCATGATACCTACCTGGACAGATTGTTTAGAAGATTGAATAAAATTATGTGTAGAGTCCTGAGCACAAAGCTTGACATGTCGTGCAAGCTCAAGAGAATGGCAGCCAGGATGGCATGACAGAGTGACAGGCAGATGTTTCTCCCAGTTGGGGCATGTGACAGGCATGCAAGAAATGCTTACTAAATGAATGACTGAACTAATTAAACAAATATCCTTCCACTTCATTTAAAAGCTACTATTAAATCAATGTGGCATTTATTTTATATTCCAGTATTACTTGAGTTTTATTGTTTTGAAGAAAACCTGTGACAGAAAATGTTCCTATCTACTAGACCTCAGAGAAAATAAGTGACTATATTATGGTCTACAAAATATTTGTGGATCAACCTGGAGATTATTATGCTAAGTGAAATAAGCCAGTCTGAGAAAGACAAATACCATATAATCTCATTTACATGTGGAATCTAATGAGCAAAATAAACTAACGAATAAAATAGAAACAGAGGCATGAATTCATGAAACAATTGACAGCTGTCAGAAGGGAGGAGTGTTGGCGGGCTGGATGAAAGAAGGTGAAGGGATTAAATATACATATAACACTGTGGTGATAGCCAGAGGGAAAGAAGGGGTAGAGGTAGGCAGAGGTGGGCAATGGGCGATAAATAGGGACAGAAAGAGACTTTGCTTTGAACGATGGGCGCACAATGCAGTGTTCAGATATTTGGGATTTTTTGTGTGTGTTTTTTGTTTTTTCTTTTAAATATATTTCTATTGAGTTCAGAGAGAAATGGGGAGAGAGAGAGAGAGAGAGAGAGAGAGAGAGAGAAACATCAATGATGAGAAATAATCCTTGATCAGTTGCCTCCTGCACAGCACCCACTGGGGATTGAGCCCACAACCCAGGCATGTGCCCTTGACTGGAATCAAACCTGGGACCCTTCAGTCTGCAGGCTGACGCTCTATCCATTGAGCAAACTGGCTAGGACTCAGATGATGTTTTGTTAAGTTGTACACTTGAAACCTGTATAGTTTTGTGAACCAATGTCATCTGAATAAATTACATTTTTAAAAATTGCCAAGAACTACTGATGAGGCGTTCCAAAATTATGGGAAGCTAAAACGTAATGATAAAAATACAACAACTATTTTGATATAACAAATAGTAACTGCTGAATTCAAATTTGAAGAATTATGAGTTATCTCCCTTTTTCCTCCAATGAGATTCATTTGGGTCTTTACAATAAGTTACTCCCCTATCTTCATGTATGAAGATCAGGTACATTTTTTAAAATGTTAATAAATTTTGCCCTGGCTGGCTTTGCTTAGTGGTTGAGGTATCAGCCCTTGGACCAGAGGGTCTCCAGTTTGATTCCCAGGCATGTGCCTTGGTTGCCAGTTTGTTCCCCATCCTTGGCTGGTGAACGTTTGGGATGTAACCGATTGATGTGTATCTCTCCCATGAATGTTTCTCTCTTTCTCTCCCCTGTCCGCCCACGCCCCCCTCCCCAGCCACTCTCTCTGAAAAAAAAAAATCAATGGAAAAAATATACTCACTTCTTGGATGAGGATTAAAAAAAAAGTAAGCAAATTTCTTTAAAATAAATTGGCTTCTAAAACAGGACAAAGTACCACCCAACAGAGGACAATTTCTGACTCCTCTTTTTCAAAAAAGGACTTTGTAAGCTGCTTTTATATGTGAATGTTGAGATTAACTTTAGAGACATTTCAAGCCCCAAGCATACAATCAGCTCAGCTCGTTGGACCGGTTCAGGAAGGAAAACATCTGTAAAGATGTCAGAATTGGAGAAGGAAGGCCAAAGGATAGCTTATACTAGTATAGCATAAGTTATCAGAAAATGAGAAAGAAAAAGAGAGAAGAGAAACGAACATTGGCAATAAACTTGTCTCAGTACTGAGTCCTTGGTATCCTGAACACCACATGGGTCAAATTAACTCCATGGTTCAGGGATATCCTGTTTTCTGAAGCTACTTTGTACTTTGAACACTTTTGCAGCATCTGTTGGAAGTAAAATATAACCTATCCAATCTCACTTGCAGTTTTTGAACTTTGCCTCAGCAACCCCCTCAGATGTTCTAAGAGTACATAACCATTTTTGGTGTCAGAGCTTTGTGTAAAAGTTGATGGTCTCCAAGAGAAACAGGAGGCCTCTGCTTCTTGCCACTTTTCTGGAAAAAAGAAGTGGTTGGGCAAATACCAACCATGACCTTCAAGACAATGGGCCATGATTGCCTCTCACTTCACAAAGGCCAGGTGCTGCTCTGTAAACGTTTTATTTTCCTGACTTATTTTTATATTCAGATTTGTTATCTGCATATTTGCAGCAAAGAAACTTTCAAGATGGCCAAACACAATGTTCTCCTACATAAAAAAAAATGAGAGGTTGTGTAACTTTGTCCAAAGGCATATGTGGCCTCTGGTTATAGTCCAGCTGCTGGTGTTGCTCTTAGGGACCCTGGAGAACTGAGAGCAATCTGGGGGATCAGACCTTTAAGAAGCAGTGTGTGGTGGGGCAGGGAGGAAGTGAAAAGGGGTAGGGGAGAGGAACACATAATCCTACCATTTCTCTCCACCTAATGGGTGTTTGTTAGCATTGGTAAGTAACCAAGAGCAAATTCTTTTAAAAATAAAAAAATCTCTGTGAATGAATTTTAAAAGATTCAATGTTTATGTGTGTGTGTTGTGTGTTTGCTAAAACACACAACTTTAAGGCATATAGTCAGAGGTTATACCATAAATTAGGAAAAAATAACTCTGATACACATGATATTGCCACCTCAGAAAGCCTTTATAATTAGGGGAGAATAGTCATGTATAGTCCCCAGAGGCTGTTTGGCAGACTACCTAGTAAGATTTCAGAAAATTTTTATTTTTCATTTTGGGAAAGTACAGGAAGAGGAAAATGAAGACTAAATCTGAGTTAACAACATAATCTATCTTTTCAGGTTACTCAGGTTGTCTCAAATAAAATATTGTCCCTATTCTTTGCTTTAAAATGTTTTTATAGCTAAAAACATAAAACCAGAGATATCCCTGCCAGTTTCTGTTAAGATAAATGTCAGTTGTTATTTTAAAAGATAAACATAAAGGTTACATAAGCTTACATTATTCTATTTAAGTGTCTCTGACTTTGACGATAAAAAATGGCAGAAATATGTTCCCTATTCCATCCAAGCTTGAACTTGACTTGTTAGATTTGAGGAAGTTCTACCCTTAATTAATTTCAAATGGTCAGCTTCAATTAGTTTTGATAAATAATACTGTATAATCAAATTACCACTGAGTCATCCGGCAGTACTGCAAAATTGGTCATTTTAATCATGAAGCTATTTTTAAGTGTAATCTACAAAAAAATTACAAGGTCAACCACAGCCTAAGACAATATTTGAATCCACTATAAAAGACAAGGATTTTTATGTGTAAAATATAAATAGAGCATTCAAATTCATAAGAAAAACATTAACACCAATAGATAAGTGGGCAAAGTATATTAACCACAATTCACATGTAGGAGGAAAGACAAATTAGCAAACATATAAAAAGTATATGTGTCTTCATTTGTAATAATAATAAAAAAATACATGGAGCAAACCCAAGCTTCGATTTTACACCTGCCTAGGTAGCATCTTTATAAAATAACTAGAGGACTGGTGCACAAATTTGTGCATTGGTGGGGTTCCTCAGCCTGGCCTGCACCCTCTCGCAATCCGGGACCCCTTGGGGGATGTTGGAGAGCCAGTTTCTGCCCAATCCCTGCAGGCCCGATCCAGACAGGAGGGAGCCAAATCCTGTGCATTGAGCATCTGTCCTCTGGTGGTCAGTGCATGTCATAGCAACCAGTCGACCGGTTGTTTGGTCATTTAGTCACTTAGGCTTTTACATATCCTATCTAATAAAAGAGAAACATGGTAATTGGCGTACGACCGCTACCCTTCCCATTGGCTAATCAGGGCGATATGCAAATTAACTGCCA
>NW_006288437.1:464844-465684 GCF_000327345.1 Myotis davidii
CACCCAATCTGCCCTGCTCTGTGAATGACAGGGGGCGGCGCCCCAACTCCCCAATAGGCCCTGCTCTGAGCCCGACCAGGGGTTGCACCTAGGATTGGGCCTGCCCTCTGCCACCTAGGAGCAGGCCTAAGCCAGCAGGGTGTTATCTCCCGAGGGGTCCCAGACTGCGAGAGGGCACAGGCCGGGCTGAGGGAACCCCCCCTTCCCCCTGAGTGCACCGGGCCTCTAGTATATAAATAACAACCAATGTTATCAAGGTAAAGGAGAGACTGTTTCTCTTCTTCATTGCTAGAAGGACTATAACACTATTGCAACACCATCAGAAAGCAATATGGCAGAGCACATGAACAGCCAAAAATATTTTTTTCTCCCCTGGAAATTGATCAATAAAAGTCTACAGGTAAGGGCATGGTAGCTTTAATTGCCACAGAGTGACTGAAAGCACATGGGGGAGGACAACCTTAGTTGACTCCAAATCCCTGCCTTGCCCCTTCCTGTGTCTGCCACTCCCACTCCAAGCCTCAGTTTCCAAGTAAAATGAGATTAATAAAACCTATGTTCTGATCCTTCTATAAGCCTTAAGTGAAATCATATATGCTTTTAAAGTGCTAAACATAGTGCATGGAACAGAGTAAGTGCTTAATAAATGACAGATTACATTATTTTTATCAATTGAGACCAAAAAAATAAAATTGAAACACTTACTTTTTCATTTTCAGAGACATCTATAAATATCTCTGAAATATATCTATTAGCCTATATGTAAAAGGCTAATATGCTAAGTGTCTGTCTGGGTAATGATGTCATGTAGCAACACCCGGCTTCCTCTCCCTAGTGACG
>NW_006288437.1:465851-473250 GCF_000327345.1 Myotis davidii
AAAAGACCCCCAAAATTTACTGCTGTGTTGCTGACAGTTACCTGAAAGAGAAGTTGGTGTGCTTCACTGAGCTGGAAAAAGTTTTAGCTAAGTCAGAAATCAGGTCTAATTAAGCAAGTTTATTCTATATCTATAAAAGGCTAAGTTGACTTGCGCATGCACGATACATATAAAACTCTTGCTGGAGCCAATCGCACACGTGTGTTTCCATCTGTCATTGTCGATCATGATTTTGATTGACACTTCTATTATGGAGAAAGGGCGAATAACAATATTAAAATATTTCTTCTAATTAATTTTCTTTCAATGTACATGAATTCGTGCACAAGGCCACTAGTGGTTTAATATATAGTGACAAAATAATAAAACAATTTGCACAGCCTTTTTCTTAGTATGAAGTTTATAGAACTCACGAGAGGCTTATACAATAATATACTAAATAAATACAAAATAATATGCTTATTCTTATTGAAACTATTCATGTGAGTGCAATTATTCAAAAATAAAAACTGATGTATAAGGGTGGGGGATTATGGTTGATTAAACATTATTTTAATGTTGTTATACTTCTATTTATAAAATTAACTAGTATATTAAAATCAGCCACATAAGAATGATTCCACACTTTAGCATGTATTCAGCATACCAAATAAATCAAATACACTGTGTAAAGAAGGGGGAAAAACCTAAATCACTTTGACCAATCATATACATCTACTTAGTTCAAAACATTTCCAGACAAGAGATGCTCTACTTCTATCAAACTAGCACTTTAGAAGTTGACACATTCCGATGTAGTACATGTAGTCAATTCAGAAGAATTAAAAAGAAAAGCTTAGAGTTACTTTGACTAGATATGGAGACATAAAACATTTTTTATGCTAGAATATAACTTCTTAGCCCAATTGGCCTTTTTCAGTTTTACTAACAACCAAACGCATGAGAACAATGATACTATCTACTTTTTATAAGCTAAATATCTGAAAATATTACCAGCTAGTTAACCAATCCCCTAGATCTCTAAAAGGAGCTGATCAACCATAATTCAAGGTTATTTAGGAAATAAATGAGGAAATATATGTAAAGCATTTAGCTCAGTGCCTATCCCTGGGAACATGGCTTTTCTTTTCTTCCACAATCCACCTGACCATGTCCTATCTACCTCTCTCAATGTGAGAAAAATGAATGAGATAACATGTTCCCCCACAAAGGTGCTTTGGAAAACAAAGAGGTGATCTAAAGCACAGAGCACTGTTACTAAAAGCGTCTGTCTGGAGAATGGGGAAACACACTGTCTAAAAACACTTTAAACTATGCAAGGTTTTTAATAGTTACTCAGCTGGTTAATATTTATAGCCCAGAGCGACAAGACCTTTCACTCCCGAGAAGCAGGTTTTTAAGATTTTTCTCTATAAAAATCTTTGTCAATGATAAAAAGTTATTTATATATTAATCTAGTCATTCCCTCTTGTTCTCTCTTATTTTCAACACATTATTTTACTTTTGATTTTGTTTTGTTCACATCTAGTTTCTCTGGTTTATTTCACTGATTTTAGTTAGCTTTATGCTGCTGCCACTTCCTCATTTCTTCTGATTTAAGAGACAGATAAATAAGAAATCAGTGTGGTTACAAGCCATACTGACATTTCCTTTTGAGGCAAAAGGAAATGTCAGTAATACATTTGTTTTTTAATTTTTTGTTTTGTTTTTTAATTTTTGATTATTTGTTCACCACAGATTTGTTGTGTTAATTTTGATTTTTTTAAAAAAATATTGTATTAAAATGTTTATTTTGATTATGGGTTTTCTGGCACCTCCTTACATTTTGTGCATAAGACAAATACTTCATTCTCCCTAATCCCATCCCTGTAAAAAGGGGCGGAACTCACTCAGAAAGTTCGAGTGCTCATAACAGATTGACAGAAGCAGATGCAACAGCAAAGGGCACAAGCACACGTGAAGCTGACTTGATTCTCCCACTCAGGAAGAGACCTACATGTGGATCACCCCACTGTCTGTCTTGCCAAAGCCAGGAAAAAAGGATGAAGAGGAAGAAGCTGCCTGAAATTCCTTTAACACACATCCCCTTTCTGGAGACATTACTCTGACATCCTAGGTTTGGTCTCTTGTCTGTCTCCCAAGAGCCAAATGAATTGCTAAGGCAGGAAAGACAGAAAAGCTGCTCTGCATCGTGGCACAGACTGGCCCATGGATGGTAGGGTTTCCAAACTCTGATTTGGGGGACAGCATAAGAACATTTAGGAAAAACAAGTTGAAATGTGAGCCAATAATACAAACTGTAGTGAAGGGACACCACTGAGGGACTGTGTGTGGGAAAGACTGCCTCCCTTGATCCTGAGGACTGCATTTGCACTTTCCTCCTTCAGTGAGCTCTGTCTGTAGCAGGCTGGCCTGGCCTGGGGTCTTTTTCACAGGGACGCAGCCTGCAGCCTTTCCTTCCACAATTAGAGATAAGGCCCCAAGTGCAAAGAGGAAACATTTAAAATGAAAGACCAGGAATGACTATGCCTCAGAGACTGTAAATCTGTAAATACTCAGAAAGGGCAAAATGTGTAAAAAGCACTATTGTCATTGACCTATGACACATTGAATGTTGAGTAACTGGTAACAGGTATTTACTTCATACACTTCAGCCCAGCTGACTTGGCCTGAGGTGTTGCTGACTAGGAGCTGTGTGGGACATAGGTGACAAGGGGAACTCATGGCAACAAATCATTCCATTTTTACCTCTTGCCACCTTCCTCCAGGCCTAACCACAGGAATCTCAACTGGCGGAGGGAGGAGGCGAGAGGAAGGAGGAGAAACTTGAAATGTGTTTTGCAAGGGTAGTGAAGACTTACTTTCCAAATGAAGCCACCAAGCATTAGTAACCACAACTTTGGTGAAACCAGCTTCACCTGTTTGATTGATGGCTCGTGCTAATTCACAGGTGAACAAAATGTAGTCAATCCCAACTCTGCTTCTTACCAGCACTGTTACAGAACATCGCTATGCCTCGGTTTTCTCACTGTAAAGTGAATATAGTCATAGTCACTGCTGCATAGGGTTGTCATGAAGGTAAAATGAGACAATATATGTCAAATGCTCAGCACAGTACCAGACACATAGTAAGTGCTCATACATGTCAGCTATTATTGTCAACCAGACTCACGCAGTCTAGCACTCATTTTCATACATTTATAAGCAATTTACAAAATCTTCAAATCCTCAAAATCATGTTAGCCCCAAACCTAACCATCAAATATGCCATCTTCTCTCTTCTAATACAGCTTCCTACCTCTTTCCAATATTTTCTATGCCACCAGGCTAACGACATGAGTATCTCTAAGTAGCAAATATGAAAATCCAAGCAAAAGAAAGATTACAGTCAATTCTTTTAGATCCCAGTCTCATTATCTCAAGACCTAACCAGGTGAGAGGTGTAGATTAGAATGGGTGTTCATGACCATGAATGGTGGATGTATCTGGGTGTCTCTGCTCTATAAAATTCAGGAGGCATTACAGGTCTGAAGTTGTTTAAGATCTGGTGCTAATAAATGTCACATCCCGCAGCTTCTGAGAAGGGAAAAAACTGTCCCCATCCATGGCCTGCACTACTAATCAAGGCCAGCTGCCTGAGCCTGTGTCCAGTGCGTCAGGCAAGGTGGAGGGAAGAGGAGAAAGAGGGGGACCCATTCCTTCCTCAGAGGAACCCCCCCCATCCTGCTGCTATCTTTGCAAAGAGGGGTTCTGTTTACTGGAACAACATCCTCCAGCTAGAAGGCCTTGTCCTGTGGAAAGGCCTCACTCACACTTGTGTCCTTGGCTCTCTTGCCTGGACTGCACCCAGTTTTTTGTTAGGAACCCACTAGTCTCTGCTGCCAAGAGATGTGTTGCACCCACCTCCTGCCAAACAGAGCAGAGATGCCATGTGAACTCCAGGGGAAAATCCCTATTAGAATTCACAATGTTTACTGCCAACTTTAAAGTGACAAGTGTGACAGAAAGAGCCCAAGGACAGATCCACAAAACCCCATCTTTCCTTGTGGCCTTGGTCTAATCACTTCACTTCTCTGGACTCAGGTTCTTCAACTATAAATGCAAATCATAGGAGTTGTAAGGAGCTAGCAAGAATTTTGTCAGTTCTCATGTTGGGAAAGTGTTATGTTGTGATTTCTGTCACCGCTCCAGGGGTTGAGGGATCACTCAACAAGCTCCTGTTTGGTCCAGACTCAGCCCGCTGGTGACAGACCCAGCAGCTCTCTGGGTCCTGTTCTAGCATTGCATCATCTGGGGAGGAGCGGGGAGGCTGAACTAGCAGAATTCAAAAACAGCTTTGACTTGGAGTTGTGAGTAGGGTTTTGGAGAGACAAGTTGGTACATGACTTTGATCTTTAGCAAGCAAAAAAAGTTTAACTAACACAAAATATAGAAGGGCAGTTTGCGCTTTGGGGAATAGCTGAGTTGGTTTGAGCATCATCCCATGCACCAAAGGGTTGCAGGTTTGATTACTAGTCAGAGCACATACATACCTAGGTTTTGGGTTTGATCCCGGTTTAGGCCAGGTATGGGAGGCAACCGATCAATGTCTCTCTCTCACATTGATGTTTCTTTCTTTCTCTCTCTCTCTCCCTCTCTCACTCTCCCCCCCGCCCTTCCTACCTCCCTCCCTCTCCTCACACACACTTCCTTTCTAAGATCAATAAATATATATCCTTAGGTGAGGGTTAGAAAAAGGGTAGATTTGGGGGGGGGGGGAGATATAGAGATCCCAAGACTGTTATCAGTAAACAACAATTTCTAAACACCAATTTCAGCCTTGTGAAACCCTTCTTGGTCAATATGAGAGTTTCCAAGATGAGCAGAGAAATGTTTTCATTAGCAGGTTTCCAGATGCCTTCCTGTGCTCTAAGTGGCAGGAGGCCTTGGCAGACACTACCTCCCAACACTGCCTGCCTCCACCTACCATGGCAGAAAGAAAAGTGGGGTACAGCACATGTTACTCCATGCAGGCTGTAGGCCTGATTCTGAACAGAGCCTTTGGAGCTAACTGTCCCTTTAGAGAAGGCCAGTCCCACATTGTCTCCTTGTAGCTCTGGGCCTTTTAACAATTAGTCAACACCTGTTGGGTGTAGGAATAATAATAAATAAAATGCCTGTCTGAACACCCACTGCTGTCACCTCCACTTGTCTTGCACCTGATGTCATCTACCCTCATGTCCTCCCAGGTCACTGATTTTTCCATACTGAGTGCTGAATGGCGGGCACAAAGAGGGGAAGATGGGAACCCACAGTACTGATGGCGGTGGCACTGACCTCCTGCCCTGACCATAGAAACAGGTTCCCCCACCTGTGGACCTCATTTAACCATTTGCTGCCAGAGTCTTGAGCCCTAGACTAATTTTACAGGAAACTGATTTGATCAGCCCAAAAGCTGATTTTGCCCCTGGAGTGATTTGCAGAAACTGCCTACAATTCACATAGCTACAGTCCAAGCATCTGACCTCCCAGGTGGACTTTTGTCATTTCAGTGGACAGTTAAGATTCATGAAACTCAGTGACCACCGCAGTCTGATCACTAACACTTGAGGCTGTAGAGCACATCGTATTTTTAATTGGGCCGCAGATGGGTCTGCATTTCCTAACAAATAAAAATGGGTACTAATTTAACGGCTGTGGGTGTTTTACCTATATCTTTATTTTGCATTTTCAACTTTCTTCTTGATGCAATTTAAATGGGAATGTATAGGATAAATGGGCATGCATATTCTTTAATCATAATGATCTCTAGGGAGTGGATCACACCCCTCTGCTTCCAGGATGTGATCCACTGTTGGTTGGCACACAACTCCTCAAACAAAAATAAGTGGGAAGTTCCAATGGTGAGTTCCTGCGAAGAAGATGGGCCTTCTCGGGCGGTGTGCCCTCCCTGAAGGGCTCCTGCCTCTGCCGAGTTTCCAGGAGGAGCGGGGCTGGGCTCCCTCCCGCGCCGGAAGGGCTGGGTTTCCCTAAAAGCCTCCTCCCGCTGCTGGGGAGGCGAGGGGGGGGCCCTCCTTCTGGCCGCACAAACCCCGGGACGCGGAGGGGAAATGTGGGGCTGCGCTGTGGAAGCCCGATGGCTTGGAGCCCTGGAAAATGAGCGCAGCCAGACCGAGGCTCGGTGTCCCCAGCGTGGCGCCAACACCTCCGCTCTCAGCATCGGCGAGAGCGCGCGCGCGGCGAATTGCACCAGCCCACGCCCTGCACCACCTCAACCTTCGACCCGACCCGGGGAAGAAGGTGCTGAGCCCCCTCGCCGTCCTTCTCTATGGAGGGAGTGGGCAGGCGGGTGGCGGGCAGAGGGCCCCCGGCGCAGCCGGACCCTTGGCACCCAGGCCTGCGGACCGAAGCGCCAGGCCGCTGGGGAGCCGCGAGGGCTGAGCCTTGGCGCAGAGGGGAGGAGACCCTTCCACTGCCCGCAGACCTCGCCCGGGCCGGATCCATGCAGGGGCCTCCCGGTCAAACCCGGGGAACCCCACCTCCTGCAGGGGCCGCCCTGATGGTCAAGCCCCTCAGACTATGGCTTTAGGAGCATGAAGTCTGGGTGGGTAGAGACGGGGTACCCTAGTCGCTCCGGGGGTGCAGGCGACCGAATGAAAGGCGAAGGGGGCGTCAGCAGGGATCTCTCTCGGGGTGATTTCAGCTCGCGGAGAGGCGCAGCCTAGGTTTCCGTGGGCAGCGCGTGCAGAGAACGACTTGTGCGAAGGGGTCTGCTGACGACACCCAGCAATCCCTACTTAGAAGGGCCTGGGTGGCAGGGTCTGAATATTTGAGTTGTAATTAAAGGAAAATAATTATGCCCCCGCAGCTCAGCTTATTAATATTTATAGCCCAAAGCGACAAGACCTTCGCTCCCTGGAGGAGGATTTTTCAGGCCGAGGCTTGGAGGCGCGGAGCCCGGGTGTCTGGGCAGGAAGGAGAAGGTTTGGTGGGTAAAGGGGGCATCGCCCGCCTTCTGCGTCCCTCCTCATTACGGGGCCGGGGCCAGGACCACGAGGTGTGGACGCGCCGGCGGAACGCGGTCCTCTCGTCCCCAGGGCGGCTGAGGGGCCACCGCGCAGGCCCGACCCCAGGCAGCCAGCGTTTGGGAAGCCGGTGATGCTCCTTATCTGTCATCCAAACAGCCTTCCCGCAATAGGTGTCTACCTCCCGGGACAGACGGCGTGTTCAGGAAATGTTTCCATGATGAGGACTCTGGGTAAATATCTTTTTATGCTCCCGCCCTCCCTGTGAGAGCCTGTGGGCAAGGGCGAGGAGGATAAACGCCGCCTCGATTTGGGGCGGTTCTGCACAAAACGCCACCCGGGGCCTCTGACATCCGCCATCTGCGGGCTGCCGTCCGCGCGCGGCCCGAGGGTGT
>NW_006288437.1:473446-501332 GCF_000327345.1 Myotis davidii
CCAAGTAACGCTCTCGGAGCGTTTCCAATTTGCTGTCCGCTGGGCGGTCGTTCCTGCTTTCCCTGCGTGGGTGATGGGGGCGGGGAGGAAGCGCGGCCCTCCGTCCCGCCGTGGGGGCGGGGTCCGCGCGGGTGGATTCTCTCGTCACCCTCGCGGGGTTTCGCGAGGGCCAGTTGCTATGGCAACGCAGAGCCAGGCGTGGACCCGCGAGCGTGGGCTGCGAGAGCTTGCGCTGCAGATGGAGCTCGTCGCTGCGGTCGCCGCGGCAGCCACCCTCTTCCTACTCTTGATCTTCATCATCTTCGCGTCTGTCTACGTGGGCTCTGGGCCTGTCCGCCAGCCTCTGCCCCAGAACTGTTAACTGAAGAGGGATTTGTCGTCGCAAAAGGTATTCCCGTTGGAGCTGCGCCCCACAAGGGAAGGATGGGCTACATCCTGTGGGTACCCTGGCTCTGGCACCCGGACCCAAATGTACTTGGCCCATCTGAGCCGCCCTGAGGCTGGTCAACACCGACACCAATACATGAGGAGTAGGACTCCCTGCTTCTTACCAGGGGGATCCACGGGACTTAAATATGATTATGGATTGTAGGACAGTGGCATATTTAACAAAGAGAAGTAGATGGTATGGCAGGAGGTTTTTTAACACATCTCTATACACACACTCACACCTGGTAAGAAAACCTTTCGGCAGGCACGAAATGAGTTTTTCTATGTATCCATATAAAGGATGTGTGTAACTACTGGATGCTGGCATTTAACAGGACAGAACGGTGGAACTAGATGATTTTCAACGAGGAATATGCTCTGTGAAAATAAAAACTATACCATCCATTCCGTCCATTGTATGTGTACAACTTTTTTTTAAATGTTAGCCAACTAAAAAAATAATGTGGTAAGGATGACAGGATTCAGTTTTATCATGGGAAAGTAAATCTGATAGAAGAGTAATCTATTTGATGCTAATGTCCAGTAGATAAAAACATTTACTCTTTATTGCTTATTTACACTTATTGCTTGAAATAGATTATACTGCTATTTTCATTTTCTTGACTTTCCAGTAGTGTCTTTGTAACTGCCAAATTAACTCCCACTCACCCCCTTAACCTGCTTGTTTCTATTTTAAAAAAAAAAAAAAAAAGCTTTTTAAGTTTTAGAATCATTTTAGGATTTCAGAAAGCTGGCAGAGTTTTTTCTATACCCAGTCCACAGCTTTCCTTATTGTTAACATTTTACATTAGTGTGGTACATTTGTCACAACTAATGACCAATTCTGATACATTATTACTTACTAAACTGCATACTTTATTTGGATTTTATTATTTTAAAAAATTTTTCTTTTTCTGCTCTTAGATACAGTCCTCATGTCTCCTTAGGCAGTGATAGTTTCTCAGACTTTCCTTTTTTTTTGATGACCTTGAGAGTTTGAAGATTTGTTTAAATTGGGATATAATTTACAGGTAGTAAAATGCAGAGACCTCAAGTTAAAGTTTTATGAGTTTTGACAATTGCATACATCTAATATAATCCAGTTTTTCATAGAAAACATCAAATCTTATATTTGAAATATTGTCACACAAATGTTGCAGAAAAATTGGTATTGTTTCTCATACACACACTATTACAAATTTCCTCAAACCATTCTATTCCAACTTAATATTTTAAAATTTTCAGTTCCAAAGCCTGTTAAAGAACTGTTAACCTCATGTTACCTTAATGAGTTGTTGATCATTTACCTCACTAATCTTCTTTTGGATACAATTTAAGCTACACAATTGTTCTCTGTTCTAGAACATTTTCTTCTCTGTGGAGAGTCTAGTCTAGGCAAGCTCCTTAAGAAACCAGGAAAATAGGGGATGTATCAGTCTGGGACACTTACTGGGACAGTTAGCCATTTTAAACAGTTTTATGCACAGCTCTTAGGGGAATTGTGGTTTTTTTTTAAGTATATTTCAGGGATTTTGTGATAGATCACTGATTCTCCTAATTATATATTTTAAAAAGTCTTCAGATTTGTCTTTGAGAATTTGCCACATGTTATAACCCCAAAGATGTTTTTGTAAGTGATGTTAGCAACTTTAGAATTGGTGTTTCACATGAGGAAAAAGAAAACAGGTCTTACACCATTTTTAACACTTATACTATAATCCAAAACTTGATGCAGACACATGCATTTAAATAGATGAAGAAATCAATATAATCTAATTTCCTCTTTATTCCTGTGGTGTTTCATGCTATGAGGCCCAGTGGACCACATTTTTATGATTGGTAACATAGAGTAGTGGACATCAGAGAGAAAATATAAAATTTAAATCTGAATTTCTCCTCCTTGCCATTTACCATTCATGCAAAACTTTTAAAGAAACCCACAAATCTGCTCAGTGAAATGGAGACCTTCTAACAACATTTAATTGAAGCTGTCATGTCAGAGGATGCTTCTATCAGTAATTTCAGGAGTTGCCTTTCAGAAGAAATTGTTGGGTAACATAGCTTTAAGAGTCAGGCCATTTTGTGCCAATACAATTCTGGCCCATGCTATCTTTCCCAATCCACAAGTAAAAACTAATCCAACTAGGGTAGAAGACTGTTCAAAAGGTGTGGGTAGCAGCAAGCAGATGATTCTCGTTCTTTTACCATGGCCAAAGAAGATTCAAAAATCTGTGTAACTGGAATAAATATATTTTCTGTCCATTTTAAAAAAGAAACTCAGAAAGGATGTCAGAAATAAAAATCTGTGTTTTCTACATGCTTACAAATCATATTTCAGCAGCTGTCACTCACTGGCTAAGAGTTCAGCTGGTAGAGCATGACAGAGTCGTGTGTGCCTGGATCAGGCAATAGTGACTAATGAATGTGGCCTTTGAAATTAGACAGCCGGCTCCATATCTGGCCACCACGGACTTGCAGGTTACTTTAAGCATGTCACTTAAAAAAATGGGGGTCATAATACCAGCTTTATAATACTGTTGTGAGGATTAAATGACATATGTACATAACACTCAGAATAGGAAGCATTTAGTAATAAATATTATTGTCATTGTTTTTACTAATTTTTAAATAGCTACTGTAGCTAGGTAGTATATTTTATGCTACATTTTTAGTAATATAGAAAACAGATGTGTTACTGCCTGGAGCCTAAAAACTGAATCTCTAGCTTTGAGCCCTGTTTGCCCTGTCCATTTTAATTTAACAAACAGTTATTTCTGGCCTATAATGTAACATTGGGGTAATTGCTGTTGAGTTTGCTATGTTCTTGTTCATTATCACAAATGAGATACAAACGAAAAGAAAATGTAACTCCCGGTGAGCCTACCCAAAGTCCCAGGTGGATAAGCTGTGTAATCACACACAGAGCCTGACAAGATTCCCCAGGAACACAGAAGCCAGGCCCAACTGCAACGGCTCCCCCATTTACTCAACAAACATTAATGAGTAATAGCCAAGTGCCAGGCACTGCTCTGAGCTGACACAAAAGGAAACGCACAATTAGGGTACACAGATAAGTACTATGATAAAGATACACACAAGATGCAGTGTGAACATAGGACATTGAGCCCAGACTGGGGGGTACAGGTAGGCAAGTAAAACCTCCTCCGAGAGATGCCTGATGTGTTGAGGAAAAATCATGGCATTGATCAAGGTGAGAAATCAGGAGAGCGGAGCTGAGAATGGTCTGTGGATAGAGAGAAGGGATTAGGTTCTAGAGCAGCGGTTCTCAACCTGTGGGTTGTGACCCCTTTCGCAGTCGAACGACCCTTTCACAGGGGTTGCCTAAGACCATTCTGCATATCAGATATTTACATTATGATCCATAACAGTAGCAACATTACAGTTATGAAGTAGCAACGAAAATAATTGTATGGTTGGGTCACAACATGAGGAACTGTATTTAAAGGGCCAGAAGGTTGAGAACCACTGCTCTAGAGGAAGAAGAGGCAAAACCTGTCCACGAAGTGAATGTGGGGAGTAAAGGAGAAGAGAGAATGAAGGAAGACCCAGGTTTTTGTTTGGTACACTGGATGGATGATGGACCTATTGACCAAGGGGGGAATCCTGTAAAAGAGCAGGTTTGGGAGGAAGATGTCTTATTTGATCTCAGATACAGAGTTTGAGGTGTCCAGGGGACAGGCAAATGGAGCTATCCAGTCTACAGAAGGATGCAAGGTTGTGAAAGGGTGAGGGAAGATAGGAGGGGCTATAACATTTACATGAGCCAAAAGCCCATCCCTGTGACCACACTAATGAGGGGCAATCTACCCAAGGAAGGGGTGGAGCAGAAGATACGCTAATGGATGTCATTGTCTTATGCAATTCCCAGTTCTAGAAGGTAAGATAGTTAATCCAAAGGAGAGCACCAAGACTTTGTGAGAAACCAACTTGTCTCCTGGGAGAAATCCCTTTGGCCTAGGAATGGGAAAAGACATAAGAATAGAAAAATGGGAATTTAGGGGTTTATACCTGATTTGGAAACATCATGAAAACCTGCCAGAAGGTTTTCTAGGGTATCCAACATTATAATTTCTATAACCTTAACCCTTTTAGGTCAGATAATTTCCTGTAAAAATATAGAGACTTAACAGTTTTCATTAGTGGGAAAACTCAATAAGAAAATAGCATTCACTCTGTAGAAAGTCACTTTATAACTAAATTTAACACATTATAATTATAAATGTACAGAATTATAGTTAGTTCCCTTATATAGCTAAAATTTTTCTTATAAAATTTCTCAAGAGATTTTAGGAATTGTGAAAATGATTTATAATAAATACATTTCACTTCTGCCAACTCCTTTGCTTATTTTTCTGGGCACACTAATAACCAAAAAAATATGAAGTTCTAAGACTTATAAACAAAGAAATCACTCTTACTGACTCAAATGGCCTGGTGGGTGTGGGTGTTGAAGGAGATCATAATCCATAATTTAGGAGAGATGGTGTGGCATTGATGTTGAGAGCATGAGCATTAGAGTGAGGCAGGGGAATTTGAATCCTGCCAGGCTTTACCACTTGCTAAATGTATGACCTTGGGCAAATTCTTTCCTTCAAATCTCCGTTCCTCTCCTAGAATACTGGATATCATACTAGTACTTTTCTTGTTATATGAAGATTCAATCAAATAAACCATGTAATATCCTTAGCACAATGCTTGCTACATAGTAAGTCTCAATAAATTTAGTACTGACAGTCTACTTAACTATCTTGGGGCCAGCTTTTGTTCTGAGTAAGTTGGTATCTCTTCAGTAATTTACTTCTTAAAATCTGGTTCTTCCAACAAGCTATTTCGGGATTTTCTATTGTCCATAGAATTCTACCTGCATTGAACAAAATTATAACAGAAGGAATGGGACTATTTCAGGGACTATCATTTTACATCAATAAAAACAAATATAAAGTTTTAGGTGTCATTTCTTAGGTAACATTGAGACCTGCACTATGCTTTCTCCTAGACTGTAATGATGAAGGCAACATGCTCTGATTTTCAGTTTGACTTTCCATCAGTTCTTCAAATGTTTCTGAAAGAGCCATGAAGAGTGAACTCTGCAGACTGGAAAGCGAGGCCAGCCTTTGTGTCAATGACTTGCTCTAGCACCATGAGCTTTGATTAACACAGTGTAAATGCTGCTTCTCTGAGAGCTCTGAAACTGGCGCACTACAACTCCACTGCAAAAGGAAGTACAATTTTAAATGTTGTTTTTGTCAAGGAGTCACATTTAATTTAGTAGAAAGTTACATTTGGTCAACATCCCTGCCTGCTCTGCATTCAGCAAAGAGGTAAAAGCCAGAAACAGGTTGCTTTTTGGGAATGCCACCATTCTGCATTGAGAGCCAGAGCTTTTCCAGAATGGGATGGTCTCAGGAGGGCCCCTTGAGGGTTCAGGGGACCCAGGGAAGTATTGCAGACAAACTTCCCCTCCTGCTCACTCATGAGACTGTCACCATGACTTCTGCAGGTCCAAACCTTTCTTATGCACTCAATGTACATATTATCAGTTGCTCCTGTATTTTTCTTGATTGAATAAAGAACTTCAGATGGCCCTAGCTGGTTTGGCTCAGTGGATAGAGCATCGGGACTGAAAGGTCCCGGGTTTGATTCCGGTCAAGGGCTCATGCCCAGGTTGCGGGCTCAATCCCCAGTAAGGGGGTGGGGGGGCGGTGCAGGAGGCAGCTAGTCAATGAGTCTCTCTCATCATTGATTCTATCTCTCCCTTCTCTGAAATCAATAAAAAATAAAATGAACTTCAGATGAATCAAGAGGGGTGGAGTTAGTAAGTGAAGAGTTCAAGAACCTGGAATAACATCTATGACTATTGCTTTGGCAAAAGAGTAAATATTTATCAAATAAATTTTTGTTGAATGTTAAATCACTTCACAGACATATGACTATATTTCCTAAGAATTTACTATAGTTATGTTTCACTGTCTTTTACAACAACCCCATAAAAAAGACTCATATATCCCATTGTTTGGCAGATTAAAGCAAGCCACCACAAATCAAGCAATTTCTCTATAGTGGCAAAGAAGTCAGTGTAACTGGAATTTTAGATCCCTTAATTATGAGCTGCACCAATACACACATACCCTTCAGTATCAAAATTATCATTTTAAGATTCTTTGACAAAAATTCAGAAAATAGGTGATGGATGACATATATGCTAAATGTTAAATTGCTTCCTATATTTTAGCCTAGCCAGTGTGACTCAGTGGTTGAGCACCGACCCATGAATCAGGAGGGCACAGTTTGATTCAATGTTGGGGCACATGCCTGGGTTGATCCCCAGTAGGGGGTGTGCGGGAAGCAGCTGGTCAATGATTCTCTGTCATCATTGATGTTTCTATCTCTCCCTCTTCCTTCCTCTCTGAAATAAAAAAAAAAAAAACACATTTAAAAATTGTTTCCTATATTTTGATAATAAACAAAAGGGCAGAGTAAATTACCAGATATTTTATATTTTACATAGTGATTGCTAGGATTATTTTTATTTCTCAATAAATAGCTTGAACTACACAGACTTCACAGTTACATTTAAAAATCATTATTAATATAGTCGCAGCACACATCATATGAGATACTTTTAATATTTACTGCCACCTAGCCCTTGATGATTTGGTTCAGTGGATAGAGCGTCAGCCCGCAGACCAAAGGGTTCCGGGTTCGATTCTGGTCAAGGCCACATACCTTGGTTGCAGGCCCCTCCCTGGCAGAAGCCCTGGTAGGGGCACGTGCAGGAGGCAACCAATCGATGTGTTTCTCTCACATTGATGTTTCTCTCTGTCTTTCCCTCTCTCTTCCATTCTCCCTAAAGATCAGTGGAAAAATATCTTCAGATAAACAACAAAAACAAAACAAAAATTTATTTTCACCTATAATAAAATACAGAAAGAAGTATGAACTTGTTTAAGGACAAGTGTCAGAGATTCCAAGATGGCTGTTGAATGGGTGAAGCTACACTCGCCTTCTCCTGGAGCCAAACAGGATTTACAGCTAAATTATAGAGCTATCAACATGAAAGCTAGCTGAACTGAAATTATTATAACCAAGGATTTGTAGAAGAAGCCTCATAGACACTGGTAAGAAAGGTGGAGACTTGGAAAGGGCTGGCCCAGGCACCCAGGTGCAGCAGCTGAGAAGCCAGAGGGATATCTTGGCTGCAAAGCTCCCTCCCCCCAGAACTGTGGGGTCTCAATCCCATGCAGGAAATCCCCAACCCAGAGTACTTACAATGTGTCAGTTTCAGTGCTCAGATACAGAAAAAGACGAAACAGCCAAAGCAACCTATGGCAAATTGGCTCCTACCTCAAGAAATCTCTAAGGAAAATGACCAGTGAAGACAATGGCAATGCACTATGGCAAGGTTTTAATGGGGCAAGGGGATGTCCCAGGAGCTGAGGTACAGTTGCTTTCCCTCCATATACAGCCAGTAAGTGTTTGGGAGATAATACTAACACTCAGGGATTAGACCTTCCAAAATTTCCATTGAAAGATATTGCTCGGGATTTCATAGAATATATTTAACAGTTTAAGAATATACATTATGGGGGTAAAGATAGATGGTTATCTCGAGAATAAGTCTTAAATCACCTAGCATGCTTCTTATAGTGATCTGTTTCTGCACAATAAGATTTAAATGTCAAGTCTTAAGAGTATACGGAAATGCCCCTGGCGAGTGTGGCTGGATTGGTTGGAGCATCCTCTTTACACCAAAAGATGGCGGTTTCAATCCCTAGATGGCAACCAATTGATCTCTCTCTCTCTCTCTCTTTTCTCTCTTCTCTCTTCTCTCTTCTCTCTCCTCTCTTCCTTCCTCTCTGTAAAGTTAAAAACAAAGAGCATGTGGTAATGCATAGCACAGGAAAGGAGGGACTGTTTGACATATTCTGTTTGATATGTGCCAAGTTACTAACCAACGTGTGCCTCATTTTCCTCCTCTGTAAAATAGGATAATATTGGTATCTACCTGACAGGGTTTATGTGATGATTAAATAAGCTAATTCATATAAAGTACTTGAAACTTAGCTTGCTACCTGGTGCTATTATATTGTAAGCCAAAATATAGTATCTGGAGTAGAGATATTAATAAAATAGAAATAGTTTAAATAATTTGGTATGGCAGAATTTGTATTCTGCAATCTTTATTCTTTTAAAATTTTTTAATTGATTTTAGAGAGAGAAAGGGAAACAGGGAGATTGAGGGAGAGAAAGAGAGAGACATTGATTTGTTGTTTCACTTATTCATGCATAAGTTGGTTGACTCCTGTATGTGCCCCGATGGGGGGTCAAACCCGAAACCCTGGAGCATCTGGACAATGCTCCAATCAGCTGAGCTACCCAGTCAAGGCTCTTTATTTTTATCTTTTATTATTCATGTGAAAATCATTAAAAATAAGAGTCCTTGCCTTTTAGAGATTCATACTGAAGTATTTGTGGATGAAATGAGATGATATCTGGAACTTGTTTCAAAATAACATAGTGGGTGGCCATATATTGATAATTGTTGAAGCTAACAACATATGAAGCTTTGTTAGACTAGTCTTTATTTTTGTATTCGTTTGAACCCATACTAAAAAGTTAAAAAATAATAATAAAGTCAGGACTTACAGCTATTCTCTGCTCCTATTGCACATTCTCTGGTAGGGATTAAATGTCCAAATTTTCTTTTCAAACAAAGCAAGCATGAATTTATGTAAACCTGAGGCAGAAATCATGTTGCTATGGAAACTCTTCACCACACTAAATGACAGTAGAACAAAAACGGCAGCATTATTTTTCTCCAGGAGATGATCTGAGTAACAGAGAGAAAAATCCATCCCAAAGACACCTTCCAGCCACCCCACACCCTAAAGAGCCTGCATTCCCTTTCTGCCATGGGAACTGAGGGGTGTAGATACCAATAGAGTTTTGAGCCCAGGAGAGGAGGGGATGAAGAGCATCTGGTAAGGCCCCTGAAGGAAGCCACATCTAAATTCAGAATTCTGTGGACTGGACTTGATATGATGTTCTCATAGCCCAGGTGAGGGCCACTGGTTGAGCATCAAGATCTCTAAGGAAGACAGACCATCAACGAACATCTGTTCCTTTCCTTTTGTGCCCTTTCCCAACATATGCAACTGATCAATGACAAGAAGCAAAGCCCAGCCCCGACTTCCTGCACATGGGACTCTGTTTCCCTGGAGGCCCACTATGTTTTTTTAGAACCACAAGAAAACCATCATGTGGCCGGGGACCTATGGGCGTTATTAAGTCCATGCTCCTGCCTTCAGAGAGACTTTCTCTAAGTCATTCCATATGGTGACTTGAGCAGTGATATGAGGGCAGAGGAACTCTAGGCAAAAGGCATGAGTTTCGCTCCACATACAGAACAGGCCCTCTTGACTTTGCTCACTGGAGGGATTAGACATATATTGCTGGATCAACCTGGGCAAGTCATTTAACTGTTGTGTGCTTATTTCCTTGCTTAAAAAAATGATTCCCTCAAGGTTGTGATAAGAGTAAAGCAGATAAAATGTGAGAAAAACCCTGTGAATAATGTATGTGATTGCTACTCCTATGAATAAGTAGGGGCTAAATTACAAAGGCACTGAAGTCATGGCTTTTCCCCCCTTTTCCTTCCTCCATCCCCCCGCAAAGCTCTCTTCCTCCCTGCCTCCTTCTCTCCCTTCCTTTCTTCTTTCTTCTTAAAAAAAAATTCCATAAACCAGTCTGCAATGTTTTTTTAGCATGTTCCCTGGAGGCAGTCTCCTTGAATTTGCAACAATTAGTTTATTTTTAAGTTTCTGGTCATTGTCAGTAAGCACCTAGTAAGTGCATTGCACAGTGGTCCTTGGGTTTAATCACCCATCAGGTTCCCTGGTAGTGCCTACTACACTGACTCACATTGCTGTCTCTCTCCTTCGATCTCCCTCCAGCCAATCAAATTCAACACTCTTACATGCACAAAATTTACTGTCTCTGAAAATTGCCTACACAGCACAACCTGGAAATCTGGCTACCTGGAATTTTATCTACTCAATCAAGAAGTTGTCTTTCTTATGGGAGTAATAAAATGTTTATTTTAACTGAGTCAACACAAAGGGTTGGTTTTTTGTTTGTCTTTTTAATGTTTTTCTTAACACTTGGTGCTGGCTGCAAGAAGCCCCCTAGCATCCTGCTTGGCATCGGGGATTCAAAACATTTTTAAAGTGACAGAATGTCTGTGCTGGTGTATATGTTAACATATCTCAGTGTTTGGAAAAGGCTGTTTTTCACAAGGCTGCTTCTGTTCTCTGTTTTTTATTATTTCAGGTAGAAATAGTGACAAAGGTAAACTCATTATTTAAAGCTTTTATTTTTTTTTTACACTCTTGAAAATAGTATTATCAAATCCTGTCTTTGATTTTCAGAATGTTTGCTACTTATCACGTCATTGAATAAGGTGTTAATTATAAGTTGAACATGTCTTCATTTAGTTACCACAACGTGCTGCCCATAGGAGGGAAGCACGTTTCTCCTTATGAGCTCCGCATGGGGTAGAGGCTCCTGAGCAGACAGGGGCTGCAGCATGAAATGCATTGTGACAGAGAGGATTGCGTGAGCTGGCGTATTGATTGAGTCCAAAGGGCAATGGGGAGCCACCAAAAGTCCTAGAGCATTGACACAATGAGAGCCTGTTAGGAACCATTTGTCTTGTGGGTTCCTTCTGGTGACTTACAACAACCAAATCAGATTGTAAAGCAATCTACTCGATGGCCGAGCAGTCAAACCACAAATGATCTAGATGGGGCTCAAACCCTCTAAATCTAAAATGTGTCAGGAACTAACATGCTGTGAACATACCCAGTGATTTAAAAATAGGAGTGGAACAGTTTCCATATTTCTAAGAAAAGGTTAACAATGATTTGTTAAGGAGCGGGCCCCCTGAAATTGAATAATTCTGTAAAGAAAAGCCCTATCTCTTAGTAATATTTGCCATCATCTTAAAAAAACAAGATAAAAAGTTGAAATTCATGCAACACTACAGAATCCTATATGTAGAAGCAGGTGAGCTCTTTGAATAAAGGAAGCTTAAACTCCAACTCAGAAAAAGATGCAAGATCCATCAGTCAAGCAGACTATCCGCTTATTATCTATAATAAGAAAAGCATAATAGACTAATTAGACCAGATGTCCTTCCGGACTACCTTCCTGACGAAGCTGGGGCTTCGAGGGAAGCCCGGGTACCGGGTGCCAGAGGGAAGCCAGTGCTGGCAGCCGGGTGAAGGAAGGCCTACTCTTGCACGAATTTTGTGCATCGGGCCTCTAGTAAAATATAAGCCATATGTACCAGGCCCATCAGTTTGGGATTTTAAAAAAGTGTCCAATTAATAGTCACCATTTCATATTTCTCAGAAAGCAGTATCACTCACTCATCAGGAGCTCCAGCCCTCCCCTCAGATTCCCAAATCCCTCCCACACACTTCCAGGACTTTGGTGTATGGGATGGTCAGGAAAAGTGGGAGCTGTCTCTCTTTTGGACGGTCAGTTGTTCAATTTTCCTTCTCTTTGTGACAACTCACGACACCTACTCAATAATGCTGATTTCCCCTGTTGACATGGCCATTACCTCTTTAAGTACATCTGTTACCTGTGGTCTGAAGGGCACAGTTGATTATACATTTTTCCCTTAGGTTTTTCTTTTTACTATTTTTAAACGTTAAAAATATCTTCATGTTGTTGTCTTTAAGGTTTGTGTTCCCTGGAGCACCTAGCTTGAATAATTGTTTCCCTTTTCCATCTCCTTGAGAACTGCCCCCACCCCTGGACACTGCCCTGCTCAGCACAGCGAGCTCCACCTTCCACCTCCACCACCATCACAGGAAGTGTGGGAAGGCTCAGCTCCCCAGCATCTACACTGACCTCCTCCCCAGGTTCTGTCTGCTCAGCACAGCAAGCCTCAGCCCATCAAGAATCTTCATGACAGTTGACGGGAGTCCTCAGACTATTTTAAATGTTTCCAAAAGTCTAACAACTACCATACAGGGACCTGACTAAAATGGCATGAGCCATGGCATTTGGCTAGAAGTCCATCAGCTTGTCCCTCCTGCTGATCATGTGTCCTGAACTTAAAAGTGAAAAAACTAGTTAACGACTACTTCTTTTTTCCACAATGGAGGATATTAATAAGAGTTCTTGGTGGTAAAAGGCCGGGTGCCTCTGCTTTAGTCAATTTCATTTTACCAGTGCAGATTTTCATGAAAATTCAACCAACGCAGGCAAGACAGTTTATTCAAGAATGTGAAGATATTATAAGCCTTTAAGGGCCACTACCTGGTTTTCCTAAAGCCCAAAAGTCTGGTTCATTTTACTCTGGAAGGATCAAGGCAAATGCGTGGAATGGTGAAAGGGAGGAATACACTGTGGCTTTCCAAAAGCACCATACTCCAAACGCTTTTAGAGCTTTGACAGCATGTGGATGGAGGACAGAGACACCTGAAGGAACATTCCCAAGCCCTTTGTTCACTGCCCTTCCAGCCCAGTCCCACTCCTACCCCACTCCTGTCGGCCATCCTCACTGTGCTTCACTCTCCTGCCCCCGAGTCCTATGGGGAGCAGGTGGGAACAAACTCCTTACTCCTCCCTAAATCATAAAGTAGAGGGTAGGATGAGCTCTTCTGATTATACAGGAACCTTCTTTTAAATAAACTTTCATTATATTTTTACATGCTTTCTTTAATGACTCTGACCACATTGTTTGATGAACCTTAGGAGTTGATGCCACTTTGAAACCACAGAAGAGGTGGGTAGCCCAAAGGGACTATTTCACAGTTTGGGCAAAGCCATAACTATTTCCAATTTTGTGATCGTGGGCCTCATTAGCACTCATTCTTACAATACTTTATTCTTTCCTGGATTGATTATATTAATAAGTAAACCATGTGTAGGGACAATCTCTCCTAAAAGAGGAGCTCACTCAGCCTTAAAAGTGTATAGGATTTTTTTGTGTCTGCTTGGCAAACACTTTTCCATCTACTAGTGCCATGGTAGCATTAATAGACAATAGCATTTTATTAGAATCACAAAACTTGGCAATTTCAACAATAAAGTTTTGTGATCATACCAAGTGTTTTTTAGAAATATTAAACCTCTGCTGAATATGCTCACAAACCACCTTAAGATTCCATTTCAGCTCTTGTTAGTAATATCAAATATTATGGGTGGGTTGGTCATTTTAAATGTATTAAATGTACACGGATTTGTATTGTCAGAAGTAATGTTGAGGGACATTCTATAGTCAGTGCTCCAGTTCCTCACCCGCAAGCTGTTGATCACGGAAAATTTATTTAGCATTTTTATGTATTATCTTGATTGCCTGATAGACACTTGCTATATTTTGCTTCACGCCAACCTTGGAAATGTTTACCATGAGCAAGGTCCAGTCTGGGAATAAACAGTCAGCACCAGCTCCAGGGTAGCACCGAGCCTGGGTAGAGCAAGGCAGTGTCCCAAGTGCAGGCTTATGAGGTGACAGCATCACTTTCAAGTTTTTTCTCTCTCAAGATCACTGGTTCTGGTATTCCCAGGGCTAGTAATCTTGTAACTAAGTTATAAACATGAATTAAGATTTTTAACACAACTTTAATCCACTTTTGGCTGGATCCTGAAGCACTGATTACAAGGTTCCCTGTGACTTGCAGCAAGGGATCTAGGTATCTATAATTCTTTGATTTGTTCATAAAATACATGTCAGGGCAGGTTTAGCAAATATGATAAAACAATCACAAGCTATCATCTTTGTGGGTACCTGAAATCTGCTTTGTATGGCTATGAAAAAAATGAAATCATATGAAAAATTAGATGAGATTGCAAAACCTTAAATGGTCAACTATATAGCATAGAAAATACTTGTGAAGGAGGACCAGAGGGTGCACTGGGATGAAGAAGAGAGAAGCATTTTCTGGGCAAGAGAACAGTACATGCAAAGGCCCAGAGGCAGAGTGTATTGGAGAGCAGGCTAGTCTGACAGAGAGTGGATGGGAAGCTGGGCCTAGCTGGGCCTAGCCCTTAAATTTTAGGGTTTTGTCACAATTAAAGCACGCAACAGACGCTGAAAAGGGGGTAGTGGTTATGTCCAGAAAGAGATTTTACATACAGATTTTTTTTAATGTAGTTGCCATTGTCCATAGTCTGTGTTATAGCCTGCTTTTTTTCACTTGGCTGTATATCATAGACATTTTTTGCTTTTTTATTTATTGATTGATTTTAGAGACAGGAAGGGGGAGAAAGAGAAACATTGTTTTGTTATTCTACTTATTTATGTATTCATTGGTTGATTCTTGTATGTGCCCTGACCAAGGATCAAACCCACTACCTTGGTGTATCAGGACGATGCTCTAATCAATTGAGCTCCTCTGCCGGAGCTCATAAACATTTTTAGTGTTCTTCATCAGAGAACATTTTTAATAGCCAGTTATTAAATCATATTCTTATAATCAGATATTTAGACTTCTTTCAACTGTTTTATTATAAGTTAGAGTAGTGCTGAATAACTTGTACATAAAACTTTCCCTCCTATTTAAAAGTAATTCTGGCCCTGGCCAGTGTCGCTCAGTGGATAGAGCAAAGGGTTGCAGGTTCGCTCCCTGGCCCTGGTTGGGCATGTGCAGGAGGCAACGAATTGATGTGTCTCTCTCACATCGATGCCTCTCTCTCTCTCTCTCTCTCTCTCTCTTTCTTTCCCTCTCTCCTCATTCCCTTCCACTCTAAAAGTCAATGGAAAAAATTTGATTGGGTAAGGATAGCAAAATACAAGTAATTCTGTGTCAAGATATGTTCCTAGATGTCATACCAGCAATATGTGGTAAATTAATTTCCGTGCTAAAATGACTATTTGATGAGTGAACAATTATTATCTTCTAGTTTCAGTTTATATATATTTTTGATACTAAGAAAATTTAATACGTCTCCATATTTTTCAACAAGTATTCTTAGGGTGATAGGTAAAGTCATAAAGTAATTTAGTGAACAGATAAAGAAAACATTAATTTGGTGTTTTACACCCCAGTAAACCTGTGGAATGTGCAGACCAGCAAGATAATTTTAGAGTAGACTGAAGTTCTTTTATGAAGCTATAGCATTTTCTTAAGTTTTCATCATTCATTTATTTTTTTAATATAATTGTATTGATTTCAGAGATGAAGGGAAAGGGAGATATAGAGAC
The DNA here is from genome assembly GCF_000327345.1 of Myotis davidii. Classification (NCBI taxonomy): domain Eukaryota; kingdom Metazoa; phylum Chordata; class Mammalia; order Chiroptera; family Vespertilionidae; genus Myotis; species Myotis davidii. Next base: position 489,117 of record NW_006288437.1, read on the forward strand.
ATCAATGATGAGAGAGAATAATTGATTGGCTGCCTCCTGCATGCCCCCGCAGCGGAATCAAGCCCACAACCCGGCATGTGCCCTTGACTGGAATCGAACCTGGGACCTTTCAGTCCGCAGGCTGAGGCTCTATCCACTGAGTCAAACCGGCTAGAGTATTATTTAAAAATCAGCCCAGGAAGTCTGAAATGATCTCATTGGACGGAGCTCTATGCAGAGTTGCAGTGGTTTCAAAATGGTGTTTTCACTGAGCCCCATACACAAGAAAGCTGTTTGCCAGTCTCTCAGGACAAATTCCCAACTCGGTTTACAATGGTATTCATGAGAAGCTCAGGGCAAGAGAGCTGTCGGATTCCACTTCAAAGGCCAAATTCGAAGAAGAAAAACTCTCCCCTTCCAGCTGCCTCCAGGATAGGAAGGACAAAACTCTTAAAAGATTTGTTTGAAATTTACGTAAAATCAGACTGGTTCTCAGTGTAATAATCACCACCACTGAGCCAAAGCCATCACTCAGATGGCCAGATGCCTAAGGTCTGGCTCACTGTACCAAACAGAAAGTCAAAACGTTGATGGAGAAAGGTTTGGTGGTGAGCAGAGCCACTCTCTTCCTGGGGTTGTTTTTCAGAGCTGAGGTGACACATTCCAAAGGCCAGCCCTGGAGCGCCAGCATTGCAAGCCCAGCAGACCAGTGCAGAGCTGGCCCTGAGGGGCACCCCCAGTAAAAAGCAAGACATGGTTTCTCAGGCACTTGGGGACTCTGTGCTGAGGCCACTGACTGAGCCATGGACAAGGAAAGCCTTCAGAGTCCACAACTGCCATGGCATGAAGTACCCAAGGCCATATTAACCCAGGCTATGGAGAAATGTGGGGAGCTCTTCTCCATTGCCACAGCACTACTGCAGGTGGCATTTCCCTGCAATCATAAGTTCAATGCCCATTTAATACCCTTCCAAATGCCAATCCTTTGAAGCTGGTTTTAGAAAAGGCTGTCAGAATTCTATATGATACTCTAAAATACTGAGGATAATTACTCATTTTAGCCCAGTCAGCATAAAGCCAACAAGATTAAGAATTAGCCTCATGTAGCCTCTTGACCATAATAGTTTGATCTTATCTTGGAGTCTCTGAGGAACTATTTTGGGTGACCTCCATATGCACCAGATTGCCAAACCCCTCCATGTGGAAAGCCATTGTGTCTACTGACCCTCCTTGATTTAATTATTGTCTTTGGTAAACTCAACAAGTAGGGCAGTAAGCAAAGGACCAGAAAGGATACAAAAAGCCACTCTGCTGTATTTTCTGCCTCAGAAAATAGGGACTGTTTATTTGGGGGACTTCCTGTTCTCTTCCATACTCTTGAAACTGGATACCACTCTGGTGAGGGAAAAGTATGAAGAGCTTGAGTAGCACAAAAAGGATAATTCATCAGGCCATTACTTGGCATACAGCCATAGCTTCCTTGACAACATGGATCCTTCAGCTGTCAGCAATCAGACTACAGGCAACTTTCAATTATCAACGCTATTGGAGAGGGCAGTGATGTGAGTAATCTAAAACAGCAGATAACCCCTCCAAATCATTAATTTATCTTTTAAATGGTTTTCACATGTACACACACACAAACATACAGGATTCTTTCCTTCCTCATTAAGCTTTCCTTAGGCCAAAAATAAAATTGATGTGCATTCCTTGGGCATACACAATTGATAAGAAACTTGATTGAAGGAAGCCAGTTCCCAGATTAAACATTTTCTGTGGATCACCCTCTCATGAATAATCAAGGGTTTAATATATTGATTTCATAAATGCATAGCACTGGAAGGAAGCAGGAAATCATTCAATTCAAACCCTGTGCTTTATAGATGAATAGACTAAGTCCAATGGTACTTGCCTGAAACCCTGTGGCCAGCTAAATGCCCATGGATTGTCATTATTTTATTCATAAGACTTTTCCTTCCATTAACTGATCCTTTAACCAGTTGTGCCCGATGGGGAAAGTCGTAAGAATTTCTCATGGACTGCATAGCATGATGCTAAGATGGCCCAGACCAGTGGTTGGCAAACTGCGGCTCGTGAGCCACATGCAGCTCTTTGGCCCCTTGAGTGTGGCCATGACGTTTCAATCACACTGTACGTGCGTGCCGGCACGTGGTATTTTGTGGAAGAGCCACACTCAAGGGGCCGCAGTTTGCCGACCACTGGCCCAGACCAAAGATCTCAACTATGAAAGCTCATTAGAATTGCCCAAGAAACATAAAAAAAAAAAATCCTTAACAATTAAATTAGCATTTGGAATTGGGGCTAGAGGGTGGAGTGGAGGACACTGCAGGTGAGACCCAGGCACCAGAGCTTAAAAAGCTCTCCAGGTGAAACCAAACTGCAGTCAAGGTTGAGAATCACTACCCAGAGTCAGAATTTTGACTTTTTCCCCTACTAGCTACATAACCACAGTCAAATCTCCTTATCTCTCTGTGCCTCAATTTTATCCCCATAAAAGGGAATGGTAAGGATGATCTATGTATCTATATAAAAGCCCAGCAACCAGAACAGCAGTACGACCAGAACGACCGGTGGCTATAACATGTACTGCAGCAGCCAACCAGCCTGATCTGGGCCCCAATCACCCTACCCCACTCCCGGCCAACCCAGCCCCCAATTAACCCCCAACACACTGATCTGGACACAGGGCTGGCTGGCCAATTGCCCGTGACCCCTCACCCTCGCCGACCTGGCCCCATGGGCCCACATCACGGTGGGCTGGCCAGATCCCACCTGTACATGAATTCATGCACTGGGCCTCTAGTCCTTTCTAATAAAAGAGAAACATGGTAATTCTCCCATTGGTTAATCAGGGAGATATACAAATTAACTGCCAGCAAAGATGGCATCCGGTAGCCAGGCAGCTTGAAACTAACATGAGGCTTGCTGTCTTCAGTGATGGAGGAAACCAACGTCCCCCGCCTGCCTTGCCGGCCTCTGAGCCTACAGTTTGAAACATTGTAACAAATATAGACACTAAACAAACCCCCAGAAACCTGCTTTCAGCGAGCCGGGATCTCAGAGCTGGAGTTATACATTGTTTCGATTATAGAACCCAAACAAACCAGACACCTGCTTTCAGCAGCAGAGGCCTCAGAGCTGGAGCCAGATCGAAAGCTGGCCCAGAATAAAAAAAAGGAGCAGTTGGGAGCTTCAGCCCGCCGCCCCTCACCCAGACTGGCCAGGCACCCCAATGGGGACCCCCACCCTGATCCAGGACCCCCTGCAGGGCAAACCAGCCAGCCCCACCCATGCACCAGGCCTCTATCCTAGATAGTAAAAGGGTAATATGCCTCCCAGCACCAGGATCAGCGTGACAGGGGGCAGCGCCCCAACCCCCTGATCGACCCTGCTCTGTGCGTGACAGGGTAAGGAGCCCCAACCCCCCTGATGGGCCCTGCTCTGTGCGTGACAGGGGGTGGCGCCGCAAGCTCCCCATCGACCCTGCCTTGAGTGTGACAGGGGGTGGTGCCCCAACCCCCGGATCGGCCCTACCCTGAGCATGCATGGGGGTGGCATCGCAACCTCCCAATCCACCCTGCTCTGTGCATGACAGGGGGCATCGCCCCAACTCCCCAATCGGCCCTGCTCTGAGCCCGACCAGGGGCTGCACCTAGGGATTAGGCCTGCCCTCTGCCACCCGGGAGCAGGCCTAAGCAAGCAGGTCGTTATCTCCCAAGGGGTCCCAGACTGTGAGAGGGCACAGGCCAGGTGAGGGACCCCCCTTCCCCCTGAGTGCACAAATTTTTGTGCACCTGGCCTCTAGTATATAATAAAAGCCTAATATGCAAATCGACCGAATGGTGGAACAACTGGCAGAATGACCAGTCACTATGATGCACACTGACCACCAGAGCGCAGATGCTCAACACAGAGCTGCTCCCAGCCTGCAGGCCCCATCTGCTGCAGCAGCAGGGGGTGGGTTGGGCGAGCCGGTGGCGCCAGACCAGCCAAGGCGGTTGCCAGTGGGGGCCCCTGATCACTCCATTAGTTGCCCCACAGATCGGCCCTGATCACCAGCCAGGCCTAGGGACCCTACCTTTGTGCGAATTTCATGCACCGGGCCTCTAGTAGTTTAATAGTTGCCTTGCTAAGTTGTTGACAGGATTCGATGGTTTAATATACAGAAAACACTAACAATAGTTCTGTTTTGGACAGAATGTTTGTATCCTCCCTACTCAAATGCATATGTTGAAATCCTAAGCTCCAATGTAATGGTATTGGGAGGTGGGGCTTTTGGGATGTGACATATTAGGTCATGAGGTTGGAGCCCTCATGTATGGGATTAGTGATCTGACAAGAAGAGAGCTTGCTTTCCCTCTCTCTACTCTCTGCCATGTGAGGATACAATGAAAAGTCAGCCATTGGCAAACCAGGAAGCAAGCTTTCACCAGACACTGGATCTGCCAGTACCTTGACCTTGGACTTCTCAGCCTCCAGAATGTGAAATACAATTTTTGTTGTTTAAGCCACCAAGTCTATGGTATTCTGTTATAGCAGCCTGAATGGACTAAAATACATTACCAGTATATAAACATTACCTGTTATTATTGTTGTTGTTGTTACTACCACTACCACTGCTACTATTATGATTATGAGACCTTACATATTATTGTTACTATCATTGTGACTACTACTATTACTATTACATGAGACCTTACAGAAGAAGGAACATGCTGAGGGTACTTCTGGAAACATTGGTCTAAACAGGGACCCCTTTTGAAAAGTTGACTTGTGACCTTGAAATTTAAGTTGACTTGTCTACTCAACAAAATATCCAAGGAGGGGGATTTCATTGTAGGTGCTGGGAAGAAATATAGCAACTCCTGAAAACAGGTTCATCATTCAAGTTGGTGGAAAAAGAGATCTTTCATGGGTTGTATTTTAGGGCTATTACCATAGCATTTGGCCATTGTTCACTTAGCATTTACCATACTGATTTTAATTATGTGACAGTATACTGCCAGTCTGAATTTAAGGCATTAATAATCCTATATTACATTATACTCTCAGCTCCCTTTGAGCAGCTGTGATGCACCTCACATTGAGATAAATGTCAAAATATGTTTTGTTTCTCTAGACCCAGAGTGGTAGTGATATCAGTTTACTTGTGCTTTTAAGAAATTTTATATTATAATTTCACTCTGATGACAAAAATATTTTGCTTTCCCATGTTGTATTTTATTACCAAACTGTTAGGTTAGAAATGATCAGAAATTGGCTTATTTACTGTCCTTAACAAAGTGATTATCAGTTTTGTTCTAAGGAAGCAGACATAATATAAAAGCAGTTTCAGGCTATATGCTTCTCATGAAATGCTCCTTACAAAAATCTTAGCAGATTAGATTCTTTCTAAATAGAACACAACTTGCCCTAACTGGTTTGGCTCAGTGGATAGAGTGTTGGCCTGCAGACTGAAGGGTCCCAGGTTCAATTCCAGTCAAGGGCATGTACCTTGGTTGCGGGGATCTGATTGATGTTTCTAACTCTCTATCCCTCTCCCTTCTTTTCTGTAAAAAAACAACAAAATAAAACCACACAAAAAATAAATAGAACATGATTATTTTTTAGAAAAAATTTTAGACTAAGCATTTCTAATAACATATAAAGCATTATGATGTTTGTATATTATAAATTCTACAAGATTTCTCTACCTGTCCTGAAGCCAAACTGGATAGTGAAGCCTACACTACATCAATCTTCCTAGTTGATTTGTCATTTTCCAAATTTAAATCTCAATTTTTCTCAGCCTTGACCCTTGTCTTTGGCATCATTCATTTTACCATCTTTTCTTTATATAATTTTACGCCTACAGATATGTTCTCAAACATTTTTCTTAAGTGGTTATTGGGTAATCATACATGGTTAACTCCAAAGGTGAGCTTGGAAAATGTAGGCAAAAGACCTTCAGCTCTTGACCAAAAGAAGTTACAGCTGTATGACACTGACACTTGAATAATTTGCTGAGATTATCTAACAATTATTAAACATCCACTGGGATTAGGAAGCCATGAAGGCCCCAAAAACTAAGGAAAAACTGCTCTTGAGGGTCTCATAATCTTGAGAAAATAATTAAACAGGGCACAAGGGGAAAAGAGTATAAACCAGGTGACCTGCTCTACCCCTTACAAGCTGTGTGACTTTGGACAAGTTTATTTGCTTCCCTGAGCCTTACACTCCACATCTGTAAGTCGAAATAGTGAAACTTTTCTTGACTGTATATTGGGAAGATTAAATAAACAGTACTTGAGAAGCACTTACTTAGCTGGCATAGTACACATTCAATAGTTCTTACCCTCTACCCCTACTTCCCATTTTTACAGCAACAATCACACACAACTTTAAAAAAAAATCTCAAAACATGCATTAAAACTGAGAAATATTTTAATTAAATAACTATTTTAATTAAATTTTTACATGTAACACTTCTATATTAATTAAACCCACACATTTAGCAACCATCAATTCCAAGGACTAAATGTCTCAGTGTCCATAAGTCACATGGTAAGAGTTCAGGGGTAGGGGAGTGTAGGTTAATGACCCCTCATCCTCAGATTATGTTGAGCAAGTCTGACAAAAGTAACTACAAGTTTTGATACATAATCTTTAAATTTTAGAATATATTTACCATAAAAAAATCAAAGGCAGTGTTAAATTGAAAATGCAGATTAATAAAATGTTCTAAGTAACCAATATTGTGCAAAATGATTCAATGAAGTTCTTTTTATTTTTTCAAAAGCACTACCTGTGTGAGAATCACCACACCTTGTTTATCCACACCGATAAGCACCCTTGAAAACTCACTGTTTAACTTATAGAACTTTGGACTCTGTGAAGTGAACAAACTTCAAAATCTACTTATTAATGTTGTTGGTGATTGGGCTTAGAAACCATTTTTCCAAGTTTGCTTTGCACCTAAGAACTGTCTGTAACTGGTAATATTAAAATACTATAGCTTACTAGTTGATAGATTCAACTAGATATCACTATAGATTATCCCTTTGAAAAAACAGATGTGTTCCTAAAAATTGGCTAAGAAAGTTAATTTCTAAATAGAAAATCTATTTTCTAATTGCTTTTACTTTTTTATGTTTATTTTATTTATTTTTTAATCATCACTCAGGATATGTTTCTACTGATTCTTTAGAGAGAGAGGAAAAGAGAAACATTGATGTGAGAGAAAAACAATAATTGGCTGCCTAGGAGGCACCGGGACTGGAAATCAAACCCACAACCCAGGTACGTGCTAGTGACCTTTTGGTATATGGGGGGACACTCCCACCAAATGAGCCACACCAGCCAGGGTGGCTTTACTTTTTTAAAAAATAAAGATATTCCTTTGGAAAAAATTCTATCACAAATACATAATAAAACCATACATATGCATACAATAAACTTTGTTTTTCACATTGAGGTGAGCAGTAATCATATTGTTATTTAAAGTTACTGTACCACAAAATCTGAATGCAAATTAAAGAATTTTTTTAAAAAATCTAAACAATGCAACAAAAATTTCAAGTATACAGCAGAGCACTTGAGATCCTGCTCCCGAGCATATAGCACCAATTGGGCTCAAATAAACTCTTATAAAAATTCTTTACAGGTTTAGACATTCTTACATTGACATTTACTAGGTATAGTCAGCAGGATTCTGAAGTAGCTCACCCAAGACCACCCAGATCAGAGGTCAGTATAAGCATAGGCCCATGGTGCCCAACCAGCTCCCTGCTTTACATTGGGTGAACTTGGGTAAGTTTCTCTTGGAATTTTGGGCCTCCTTTCTTTAATTTTCTTTTATTAGAAAATCCTGGAGGTGGATAAGGGTTAAGAAAACCCAGGAAAAGAAAAGAAAAAAGGGTTGCTGCTTTTGAGTTTTAAAAAAATTTATCTCTATTGTTGAAGGTATCACAGATGTCTCTTTTTTTTCCCCACTGACTCCTCCCCCAGACCTTGGGCCTTCATCAAACTACTGTCTGAGTCCATGGGTTATGTGTATATGTATATAATTCTTTGGTTAATCCCTTCCCACCCCCACCTTTGCCTTCCCTCTGAAATTCATCAGTCTGTTTCATGCTTCTATGTCTCTGGATCTATTTTGTTCATCAGTTTATTTTGTTAATTAGATTACACATGAGTGAGATCATGTGATAGTTGACTGGCTTATTTCACTTAGCATAATACTCTCCAGGTTGTTGACTGAGTGTCTGAACAAAATCTTTGGTGGTCAAAAGAAAAACTGAACTTTCTTTAGTCTGAAAGAGAAAGGACATTTGTTTTCCCAACTGGAATAAACAAAGGTGTGATGACAATTGTTCAGATTCCCAAACCCAGAGTGGTGGAGATGGGTGCCACAAGGTGTCCACTGTAATTGTGAAACAGCTCACGGAAACCCCTGAGAGAAGGGCAGGGTGTCCTGGAATGAGTTCATCCAAAGAGAGGGGCCTGTGCACTGGAAAGAGTTTTGGCTCCAGCAGTGTCTAATAAGCTCTCGCTGGTCTTTGCTTAGGTATTCTTAGGTGACTAAGAAACTTTGTGGGTTGCCTGAGGAAGAATTTTCTTCTAAGGCATAAATCAGCCCTGTAGGGATAACCACAGAATTTTGGCCCTTCTGAAAGGTGAACGTAAAGGCTGATTTTCCTTAGAAGTTCGTTAAGACTCTACAAGTCTCAATATTAACACAGGAAATCATGACTCTTTCCTATTAATACTACGCCCCAACAACAATTTCCTATTAATACTAAGCCAAAATTAGGATCCTATGATACTTCTAAATTAATCTTTTGTGCACACAATTAGAAAAAGCTGGGTACAAAATTAGGCAGAATGAATTGGGGGTGGGGGGTCGTGCACTATTAGAGACTGTCTCAGAACTTAAAATAGGCTTTCCCCCCTACGTCAGTGTTGGCAAACCGCGGCTCTTTGGCCGCTTGAGTGTGGCTCTTCCACAAAATACCACGTGCAGGTGCACACATACAGTGCGATTGAAACTTCGTGGCCCATGCGCAGAAGTCGGTTTTTGGCCTGGGCCTGTCTATTTTGAAGAAGTGACGTTAGAAGAAGTGGGGGGTGTTGGTCAGTCAGGCGACAGGAGATGCGGCGCAGGCGGGCCGCGGGATACGCAGTGCAGGGGAGGCGCCAAATATTAACAGTACTTCAACTATATAGGTAGGTTAATAACAATGTACCTACCTATATAGTTTAAGTTTTAAAATTTTGGCTCTCAAAAGAAATTTCAATCGTTATACTGTTGATATTTGGCTCTGTTGACTAATGAGTTTGCTGACCACTGCCCTAAGCTAAAGTGAACCATGTAAAAGGAGTTATAAAAAGAGAGGGGGAGTATTTAGATAAATGGATCAGCCTATGATGTTGTTTAGGTATCAACCCAATTCTTTGAGGTATTAAAAATGGCTGTCCTTCTGGACAGTTTTCCAGTGGAGTTTTACCAGACATTCAAAGAAGAACTAACATCTATTCTCCTCAAACTATTCCAAAAAAATTCAAAAGGAAGGAAAACTTCCAAGCTCTTTTTCATGAGGCCAGCATTATCCTAATTCCAAAACCAGATAAAGACAATGACAAAGAACAAAAATTACAGGCCAATATCCCTGATTAACATAGATGCCCAAATCTTCAACAAAATATTAGCAAATCAGATCCAGCAATATATAAAAAAATTATTCACTATGACCAAGTGGGTTTTATCCTGGGATGCAAGGATGGTACAATAATCACATCAATAAATGTGATACATTACATGAACAAAATAAAAGATAAAAATCAGGTGATCGTATCGATACAGAAAAAGCTTTTGACAAAATCCATCATCCATCCTATATAATAAAAGCCTAATATGCTAAGTGTCTGATCAGCCAGTCGGCCATTCAACCAATCAAAGCATAATATGCTAATAATATGCTAAGGCCACTCAACTGTTTGCTATGACATGCACTGACCACCAGGGGGCAGATGCTCTGACCAGTAGGTTAGCTTGCTGCTGGGGTCTGGCCAATTGGGACTTAGTGAGACAGGTCAGACATGCCCTGGAGCCTTCCTGTGGTCCCTCCTCAGCTGGCCAACCTCCCACATCCCTCCCCGGCTCCTATTGTGCACTGGTGGGTCCCTTGGCATGGCCTGCACCCTCTTGTAATCTTGGACCCCTTGGGGGATGTCAGAGAGCAGGTTTCAGCCCGACGGTGGAACAACTGGTTGCTATGATGCACACTGACCACCAGGGGGCAGATGCTCAATGCAGGAGCTGCCCCCTGGTAGGTGCAGGCCTGGCTGAGGGGTCCCCTACCCTCCAGTGCACCAATTTCATGCACTGGGCCTCTAGTTTATGATAAAAACTCTCAGCAAGGTTGGACTAGAGGGGTCATACTTCAATATAATAAAGGCCACATATGACAAACCCACAGCCAACATCATACTCTAGGGCAGTGGTTCTCAACCTGTGGGTCGTGACACCTTTGTTGGTCGAATGACCCTTTCACAGGGGTCACCTAAGACCACCCTGCATATCAGATATTTACATTACGATTCATAACAGTAGCAACATTACAATTATGAAGTAGCAATGAAAATAATTTTATGGTTGGGTCACAACATGAGGAACTGTTATTTAAAGGGCCAGAAGGTTGAGAACCACTGCGCTAAGGGCAAAAACTAAAACCCTTTCCCTGTAAGAACAGGAACAAGACATGGATGCCTGCTTTCACCACTCTTATTCAACATAGTACTGGAAGTCCTAACCACAATGACCAGACAAGAAGAAAAAATAAAAGGCATCTAAATTGGAAAAGAAGTAAAACTATCATTATTCACAGATTACTTGATATTGCACATAGATAACCCTAAAGTCTTGACCAAAAAAAACCTCCTAGATTTAATAAATGAATTTAGCAAAGCAGCAGGATACAAAATTAACACCCAGAAATTGATGGCATTTTTATACACCAATAATAAAGTCTCAGAAAGAGGAACTTTAAAAAAATCCTATTTATCATTGCAACAAAAAAATTAAGATACCTAGGAATAAACCAAGGAGGTAAAAGACCTGTACTCAGAAAACTACAGGACAATGAAAAACGAGATAGAAGATATAAACAAGTGGAAGCATATACCGTGTTCATGGATTGGAAGAATTAACATCATTAAAATGTCCATACTACCCAAAGCAATCTATAGATTCAATGCAATCCCTATTAAAATAGCAATGGCAGCTCTAGCCAGTTTGGCTTAGTGGATAGAGCATTGGCCCTCGGACTGAAAGGTCCCACGTTCGATTCTAGTCGAAGGTATGTACCTTGGTTGTGGGCTCAATCCCCAGCTCTGGGCAGGGCATGTGTGGGAGGCAAGCAATCCATGTGAATGTTTCTCTCTCTGTCTCCCCGTCCCTCCCACTATCTCGTAAAATCACTGGGAAAATATCCTCAGGTGAGGATTAGCAACAACAAGAACAAAATAGCAATGGCATAGTTCACATATTTAGAAAAAATACTCCAAAAATTTATATGGAACTAAGAAGAGACCTAAATAGCTGCAGCAATCTTGAGAAAGAAGAAAGAAGTAGAAGAGATCACAATACCAGATATCAAGACATACTATAAAGCCACTGTAATCAAAACGGCCTGCTACTAGTATAAGAATAGCCATATTAATCAATGGAACAGAACAGAGAATCCAGAAATGGACCTAAGTCATTAATTATGTTTAATTGATATTTGATATAGGAGACGAGGATACAATGGAGTAAGGACAGTCTCTTCAATAAATGATGGCAAACTGGACAGATACACGCAAAAGTATGAAACTAGATCACCAACTTACACCATACACAAGAATAACTCAAAATGGATAAAATACTTAAACATAAGTCATAAAACCATAAAAATCCTAGAAGAAACCATAAGCAACAAAATCTCAGACATATCTCGTAGCAATATGTTTGCTGATACATCTTCAAGGGCAAAGGAAACTAAGGAAAAAAATAAACAAATGGGACTACCTCAAACTAAAAAGCTTCTGCACAGCAAAAGAAACCATCAACAAAACGAAAAAGGAGCTCACTGTATGGGAGAACATATTTGCTAATGACACATCTGATAAGGAGTTAATTCCCAACATATATAAGGAACTCATAAAACTTAACAAAAGGAAAACAATCCAATTTAAATA
>NW_006288437.1:502035-503787 GCF_000327345.1 Myotis davidii
GTTGAATGGGGGCGGGGGGGAGGGGAACATCTCTAATACTTTCAATAATAAAGATAATTTTTTAAAATGGCTGTCCTTATTTTAAAAATGGGAAAGACTGTTTGGAACTTGACTTATCAAGGACAGATGTAAATTGTAAAAGGAATCCAAAACAAAATTTGGATCCAACTGCTCTTTATGTCTATCTGTATACTAGTATGTCTATATATGTATGTTGTAAATGTGAGGTAATTTTCTACTTCAGGATGGTATTGTTAAAATAAATTTAAAGGCGGGTACTTTTAAGGACTGGATATTCTAAAACTCTCAGAAATACAGAAACTAACTCAAATGCTTTTCAAGTTCACGTGATCTAAGGTAAATCCTTAGTAAATAAAATGTAGCTTTAGTGTTGGTTTACATAAAACAGACATGTATTTACTTTTCCTGGGTTTTATAAAAATAAGTCCATGTTGATAATTATGTCCATGAAATATGTTTCTAGAGAATGTAAAATATCTTCATATATCTGCCAACCTAAAGAATGCTAATCGCTTACTTCTTTAGTTTTCATTAGAAATTGAGCTTTTAAGGGTTAAAATCACAATATATGTAGGAAGAACTCTGTGGTGTTTCAGAAGATGTTCTGGAACACCTAGAAAGATTAGAAATTGCATGGGGAGTATTGTAAAATAAGTGATGGAAAACTTCTAGGGTATATTGTATAAGTAAACAATGTTCATAAATTTAAAAAGTAGTCAGGGCTATGGGAAACCCAAGACAGCCACCTGGTTCCCTTGGTCCCTGGATCCCCATTTTTCGGTTTTTGCACTCCTTTATGCCTCACAATACATTGAAGTTGGACTTAGATGAAGTAATTTATTAGCTGACTTTATTGAAAGGAGACATATTACACTATTGCCAACTGTGATAAAGTCACTTAGAGAAAATGCAAGTTGGTAACTGCTCCCTTTTACAGTGAGCTCCCAGGAGACAAAGACTTTAGATATCACAACCGCTTCAAAAATACAACTAAAAGACAAAACGGACATCATCCAGGACCACAGGAAGGCTGGCGGAGTGGAAAGTCTACAACTAGAAGGAAAGAGAAAAGCACACTGAGACTCAGAGGAGGTGCGGAAGTAAAGTGCAGAGGTATGGAGGCGCACGTGGAAAGGGCTGGCAACTGAGGACACAGTTGTCTTTTTCAATCGGGAAGGAGTCTCAAGCTTCCACTGCTCTGAACTCCGGTTCCGGGTGAGTCTCTGGGGACCCAGACTCATACGGGGAGAAACTAGACTGTCTGGCATCAGGCAGAACTCGAGGGCGGCTTTCTCTCAGAGGTGCTTGTGGCGATTACCAGGACACTGAGACGCAGGGCCTCTTAGGGTAGGACTGAGGAGCAGCCATAGCTGTTTGCTCCGCCCTGTTGATCCCCTGAGACCATGCCCCACCCAAGCTGTGCACAGAGAGGCTTTTGCATATAAAAGGCCTGGCGCTTTGCAACCTGAAAATTACCTACCAAACTGCAGTTGAATCAGAGAGAACCAGAACTTCCAAAAGAAGGCCCAAGGCCCCACAGCAGCTTGCATTGCTTCACAGCTGGGCCTCATCTGAGCACCTCCAGATCCCAAACAAAGAAGAGAAATCTGCATATCTCTCCATAGCTCCTGCTGGATAGACTCAGGCAGAGGCTAAATTAGCACCTCCTTAGAGATCCAAGAGCCAGTGTACCCAGTGGTCAGAGTGGGACCATCCAGATTACAACTCCTC
>NW_006288437.1:504512-509935 GCF_000327345.1 Myotis davidii
TATATGAAATGCTGAAGGGTATTCTTTAAGAAGAGGAAGATGAAGAAAAAGGTAAAGAGAAAAAATATGAACAACAAAGTGACAACAAATACATACCAACAAGTGAATCTAAAAATCAAGTGAATAAAAAAACTGATGAACAGAATAAACTGGTGAATATAATAGAATCAGAGGCATAGAAAGGGAGTGGACTGACAATTCTCAGAGGGAAAGCGGTGTGGGGGTGCGGGAAGAGACTGGACAAAAATCGTACACCTATGGATGAGGACAGTGGGTGGCGGGGGTAAGGGAAGAGGGTGGGGTGGGAACCGGGTAGAGGGGAGTTATGGGGGGGGGAATAGGAACAACTGTAATAATCTGAACAATTAAGATTTTTTAAAAAATAAAAAAAAGACTTTAGATATTATTTTTTTTGAAAGAACATAAAATAAAAAAATATTCTACAGCTTCATTGAATGGGACTTTATCAGGCAAATGGCCATCTGCCCCTGTCTCTGAAACTTACCTCTGCCTACCACAGACATCAAAGACTCCTCTAGAATGAGAAGCCATTGATATCAGAGATAGACAACTATCTTAAGACATTGATAAGACATTGACAAGGTCTGTATACCTATGGATTGATAATGAACTCAGGATTCATTTTGTTTGGTTGTTCTCACCTGTCTACTAGTGATATTAGTCATAATAGTTTCACTTGTACTTTGAGTTTTTCTATATAGTTCAACGGTTTATGATTACTGAACATATATAAGATGATTGTTAATACTCTTCAGAGCTTATGTAAAAGTTATACTAGATGCCAAATACAGAAAAATTGAGATAGGAGGCCAAAGTCAGGAATCTGCACCAGTTCACTGGATAGAAATGACTCAGTTTTTTTCACAATGAAGGCCATCAGACCTAACTACCTTCCATTTACCTGACCTTTGCATTTTGGGAAAATTTAGCCTCAATTAAGATCCCGTGGCTGCAGTATTACCCCATCCCCAATGGGCAACAAGAAAATGTTGATAGTGAGGACTTCCTAGGAATGAGCCTTTGTAGCTCTGTGAAACCACATTATTAGTCCAAAAGGCTGCTCATTTGGATTGATTTATGACCAAAAGGGGAAATGTGAATGGAAAAGGGGATTCTATGAAAGAAAGTAACCTCACAGGGTGATCTGATCATAAATTCCTAACTGGACAGGTGATGGTGGGTGGTCATGCCCCATGCATATATTAGTATCTTTCTTATATAAAAAAAAACACACCTTGTATTTGCTTTAAGTGAGCCCTGTTCATTGTTTCTGTGCATCTAAGTTAAAGCACCTTTAAAATAACCACTGTCAAGAGAGCACATAACCTTGTTAACTATCCTATAACCAAATCCCCACCTTGCTTTCCCCACACCTCCATGTAATCTTCTTTATGTTCCCTCCTTAATTTTAAGTGTTCTCTTTGACTTTTATTCCCTTTTATTCATTCAAGTTTTACTGAATACCTACTATGTGTCTGTTACTGCTGGTTGCTATGGAAAGATGCCTCAGGAATTTAGATGAGGGGAGGAAATGCATGGCAACAGAATTATAATTAAGTATTCAGTGTTAAAATAAAGCTTAAAATAGCTGCTAAGGGAGCAACTACATTGTCCGAGGGAGATTTCATTAAGGAGGTGACTTTTGGACTAGATTTTTAAAAATGAGTAGGATTTTTCCAGATGAGAATGATGCTGGGTGGCCTCCACCTGATACCCATACTGAAGTCCCAGTTCTTGGCACTGCACAAGAAAGGATTTGAGAATGGGACCAAAAGGTTTAACAAAGCACAGTAGATTTATTAAATCTAAAGTATGCAGTCAAGAAGTGTGCAGGTGGCTCTGATAGGGTCTGGGTGGAAGTTTTTTATTAAACACTAGAGGCCCAGTGCACGAATTCATGCACCAGTGGGGTCCCTCGGTCTGGCCTGTGGGATCGGGCTGAAGCCGGCTCTCCGACATCCCCTGAGGGGTCCCTGATTGCGAGAGGGTGCAGGCCAGGCCAAGGGACCCCACCGGTGCACAATTGGGGTCGGGGAGGGACGCAGGAGGTTGGCCAGCCAGGGAGGTACTGCAGGAGGGCTCCAGGACATGTCTGGCCTGTCTCACTCAGTCCTGATCGACTGGACCAGCAGCAAGCTAACCTACCGGTCAGAGCATCTGCCTCCTGGTGGTCAGTGTACGTCATAGCGAGTGGTTGAGCAGCCTTAGCATATCATTAGCATATTACACTTTGATTGGTTGAACAGACGACCAGATGACCAGACACTTAGCATATTAGGCTTTTATTATATAGGATAGGCAAGAGGGGAAGCAATAGGGTGGTCCTTGGCATCTGACACTGGTCGAGTGACTGCTGATCAGATTGTCCTTGTCCCTTCTCTCCAGATAGCTATTTCTTATTTGGGTCTGTCATGGCGATTCAGGGCAAAGCAGTCTTGAAATCTCAATGCAAACTTATAAAAATATTATAATGGCCGGTTGTTGCTTTTAGATCAATATAGCTGCCCAATCTGGTTGAGATCCATTTTTTTCTCAACTACAGGAATTGGGGAGAAAAAAACCGAGGGGAACAGGTGGTATATAAAAGTCAAGTTCAGGAAATTCCAGCCTAAATGGAAAAGGAGAGAAATAGAACTTGAGGCCTTTGTTTGCTTTTCTAACTTTTCTGCCTCAAGAACGTAGGAAGAGAGGAAGGCCTGGAATTTCCGATCCAAGGGATTAGCACATGTGAAGACAAAAATTGTGTAAGAACAAACACAGCTTAAAGATCTGTCCATCTTAGGTAGGACCACTGATGACAGTGATCCTGAACTGTATAAAAATATCTTTAATTCCCATTTCCCTATTTCTACTCCAGGAAAATCAGTTGCATAATTCCTGCCTCCTTGGTATTTAGAGAATTATGTGGCTTTTACAGAGTTGACCATCTTGGCCAAAGGGAGTAGGCACAAAGTATGGAGAAGATTCCAAGAGCAGCAGAGAATAAAAAGGGATGAGCCGGCAGGGAATCTGAGCACTGTGACAAAGCTTTGGGCAGGACACATGGGCACATTCAGTGATTGACATAGCACTTTGCAGTGTATTCAGAGGCATCCTTTGGGAGGATACTCAGGCAAGTGAGATTTATCCTCAGCCCCCTGAGCATGCTCCCCGTTCTCCTCTCCCTTCTCCTTTCCTCTCATCTTTCCCTGCTCCCTCCCTCACCAGCACCGCCCACCACCATTAATGTAAGGGCAGAGTCTGATTCCACAAATATACAAACATGCCTGAGGTTGAGAAAGAATGACTAGATGGAAATGTTGAGGGAGGGCTGGGAGAGAAGCAGTTCCGGGCCGCCCTCCTGGTGTGATGCTCCCAAATATCCCAGGTTTCCTTCTCTGAGACAGTGTCAATGCTCGCCCTGCATCCCAATGCTAACAACACCCCCATAACCCTCACAGGAGGATTTGTCACTTTTTTGTTATTGTTAATCCTTGCTCACCTAAGGATATTTTTCCATTGTTTTGAGGTTTTTTTTAAAGAAAATGGAAGGGAGGGACATCCATGTGAGAGACTGGTGGCCTACCACATGCTCTCAACCAGGGCCAGGGATCAAACCTGCAACCCAGGTACATGCCCTTGACTGGGAATCAAACCCTGGACCCTTAGGTGTGTGGGGGCCAATGCTCTGACCATTTAACAACACCAGCCAGGGCAATTTGGGACTTATTTTTAACGTGTGATCATTTTCATCTTTGGAAACGGTGGAAACACTGGTCCCTTTTATTTGATGCTCCCAACCTCCCTTCTCTGATTGACCAACTTCCACTGACCCTTCAAGGCCAGCTCAGGGGTCACTGTCCCTTGTCCCTGTGGAAACTTTCACTGTGCCCCAGCTCAATGAACTGCTCCCCGCTGTGCTCTCAGACATGCACACATCTTTGCTCCTATATCCATCGCTCTGTATTGTGATTATCTGCTTATGTTCTCTATTTCCCTTCCATTGACTCCTTCAAAATAGGGACTATGTTCCACTCACTTTTAAGTCTTTGTGCCTAGTCTAGGAGACATTCAGTAAACATTTGCTTGTGACTACATATTTGAAGGTATAAATTAGAAAGGTTTGGCCTGCACTCTTTGCCTCACTCTACCTTTTTCCCCCTCCCAGTTACAGAGAGTATTGTATATGGCAGTCAAGAAGTAATGTCCTGACCTTGTTATTGTGGTGTGAGGCCTAAAAATTGAGGTCCACTATTATGTATGCCTTGACATCTGGGGAAAACTGGGAGACCTCCAATGTCTATCACAAGTTCCCTCCCCGTCCTGCTCCAGAGGATAGGTCCCTTAGCTGAACAGCCCTTCTTATCCAATAGCCCAGGTATCATTCACCCCTCCCCTGGGTTTCAGTTCCCTGCCAGCCCTCAGAATTCAAACAAGCCAATCACATCCTCCCATGGAACCCGGGGGCACCCCATTCTTTTGATTCCACAAAGAAGCCTGTTGCCCCTCCCCCAGCTCCTGGTCCCCAGCTCCTGGTTGTTCATTCTATTACAGTGTGCAACCTCCATGTAGCCCTGGGTTCGGTATGCTCCTCCCCCTGACTAAGGTGACTAAGAAGCTGCTGTTAATCTCATCCACCCAGTGTCAGGCATTGTGTGTCTGGCCACCCCCATAATTCTAAGGCAGAAACCCCGCCCTCACCAATGGCATGAATAGGAGGCAATTAAAACCATCAGTTCCAGAGTTTCATGTCATGCTGGGTTCCTGAGTTCCTAAGGTAGAGCCAGTGATCTGTGCATGGTCCCCAATGCTATTGAAAAAACAAAAACAAAAAACCTTACCAAAAAGTGTGTGTACCTGAGTAAAGGCTACAAAAGTTATGAATACTACTACATATTGGGTCGTCCAGATATTTCAAAACATGGCAGCCATGGAGTGGAAATGTAACTTCTAAAAGGTCTTTAGTTGAGAATTTCTGGCCTCAACCAACCTGTTTTGTAGGATTGCTGAGGTTAAACTCCAAGAGAGCCCCGGGCCAATTCCCTTATATGCCATATTGTTTTGTCCTCTTTAACCCAACTTAAACCAAGGGGAATCCATTAGAACCAAAGCACTGCCCAGCTAGGGTAATCCAAACAAGAGCAGATTGTTTGGGCTTCAATTATTTCCATAAATACATCACTTTCCACCTGACATCTGTGTTAGGCCAGTTGAATTATCTGTAACTACATTTTAAGTTTTTGAAAGAAGAGGCTCCTCCCAATCAGCAGTTTTGAGACAGAAATCACAACTTCAAGATGCAAATCAGTGTCCCCTCATTTAATAAATTGCTTACTATATAAATATATAATAATATTTAAGATACAAGTATTAGAAAAAAATGGGAGATGGGGGGGGGTAACAACAACTGAAACCTAAAATAA
>NW_006288437.1:510674-513796 GCF_000327345.1 Myotis davidii
GTAACAACAACTGAAACCTAAAATAAGCTTCAGAAATCTATCAGAGTGATGTTCTCTTAAATAAACTTCCCTTGCTGAGTCATTTTTTATTGTTTTGGTAACTAATTTCAAAAGTGGCTTTGTGTTAGCAAAAAGTTCAGATTTCATCCACAGTTCAAGTCCCCAGGTTTCTGGGTAAGTACCTGAAATCAGCAAGGGATTACTGCCTGATGTACCAGCCACAAGCCATTTCAGTCCACATCACTGCCATCTCTCACAGATATTTTTTATAAGGTTCTTTGGAATCCAGAGGAGTTGAATACACCTGAGACACCTTGGACATGGTTCAAACTTATTTTTTTCTTTTTTCTTTTTAAATATATTTTATTGATTTTTTTTTGCAGAGAGGAAGGGAGAGAGATAGTTAGAAACATCGATGAGAGAGAAACATCGATCAGCTGCCTCCTGCACATCTCCTACTGGGGATGTGCCCGCAACCCAGGTACATGCCCTTGACCGGAATCAAACCTGGGACCTTTCAGTCCGCAGGCCGACGTTCTATCCACTGAGCCAAACCGGTTTCGGCTCAAAGTCATTTTTTTCTAAGTAAAGACATTATACTAAAGCTAGCGAATGGACAATATTCACCTTTTCAAATTCCCTAAATCAGTGGTCGGTAAACTCATTAGTCAACAGAGCCAGCTATCAACAGTACGATTGAAATTTCTTTTGAGAGCCAGATTTTTTAAACTTAAACTATATAGGTAGGTACATTGTTATTAACTTAATTAGGGTGCTCCTAAGGCTTAGGAAGAGCCACACTCAAGGGGCCAAAGAGCCGAAGTTTGCCGACCACGGCCCTAAATGTTCTAACATTTGTATATTTCTATGGGTAGCAATACCATTATTTATTATTTCAACTCTATCTTACTATATGAAGCACTTTACAAAAGCTAGCAAGAATTCTTGGCTTACAAGCCTGAAAAATGGGTTTAATAATTTAGTAAAGCTTAAATAAATAATGTTTCAATAGTCATATATCCTTCCTTGTCCTTTTCCACCAATAACCTCTTCGGAAACCCAAAAATAGCACCGTAGACAACAGGTGGCTATGGCATAGCTGCTCTTCTATTCCCCCGCCGCCCCCCAGTGTTAAATTCTATTTATAAATATTGCTCCATTTACCTTTATTATAGACAACAACTTACAGAGTAGTTACAGGAACTTGCCGATAGTCTCTCGGAACTAGAGAAACAGAGCACAGAACTCTCACTCCAAGCTTTTCCTATTGGCCCCCGGAG
Source organism: Myotis davidii (assembly GCF_000327345.1). Taxonomy (NCBI): domain Eukaryota; kingdom Metazoa; phylum Chordata; class Mammalia; order Chiroptera; family Vespertilionidae; genus Myotis; species Myotis davidii. The sequence goes on from NW_006288437.1 coordinate 511,955, forward strand.
ACCCCTGGAGACTGCTGCAGCGCACGGAGATGCTGACAGGTCCCGGCCGCCCTCCGCCCCACAGGCTTCCATCTGCCTGAGTCCCGCCGGGACTCGGGTGGGCATCCTTTCCCGGGCTTCCCAGAGGTGGCGCAGAAGGAACAGGAGACTGGAAAGGAGCCTGGGTTCCCAGCTAGGTTCTGCCACCGACTGGCAGAGTCCTCTTCCACCAGTTTCTTTTGGGGGCCTCTTTACTTATCTGTAAGATGAAGACACTGAACCAGATGCTCTTTCCAGGTTCTGTCAAATACAAGGCTCTGTGTGTGGTAGATTATTTATGAAGTTGGTCACGATAGTCCTGCCTACCTCCTATTTCCTACCCTTCTCATGTATAATTTGCCAATAATTATAACAGAGCGCACACATTTTTGACAACTGTATACACCTGCGCATACACCACCACAATCAAGGTACAGAACATTTCTACCCCCCTCCCCTTCTCCCGTAAGTTCTCTCGTGCCCTTTTGTCAACCCCTACCCGCCAGCCCTGGGCAATCAGTGCTCTGCTTCCTGTCCCTCCGGATTCGTTGGCCTTTCGTACAATTTCACATAAACAGGGTCGTACATCGTATACTCTTCTGTGACTGTCTTTTTTCACGCATCGGAGCCACATCCGTCCGGCAATGTGCCTCTCATCCTTCTCCTAGGAGTGGAGTCCGCGGCCCAATCTGTGCAGCCATGCTCACTAGCCTCCGACTTGCCGTGACCAACGGAGTGTGATCCAAGTGATGCTCTGCGGTCTGTCACCCACCCCGCGCCCTTGGAGGGCAGCCACGTGTGAGGGTGCATGAGCTAGACCCTGGGATTATGGAGATCACCTGGTCGAGAGGAGGAGGCAGGTGGGGGGTGGGGGGGGGCTGGCCCTGCAGAGGAGAGGCGGCTGCCCATCCCCAGCCCCAGGGAAGGCACCCTCCGTGGCAGGGCCGAGGGGCCGTCTTTCCTGGGCTCCGCCCGGAGTCCCAGCCCAGCGCGTCCTGGGCGGGTAACGTGACCTTTGCTTCAGCCTCTCCATTCGAGGGTGGCCTATGGCCCAGCAGCGGTAACAGAAATAATGAACCTTCTGCCCCGTTTTCTTCCAAGGCCCAACGGAAGTTCCCTCAGGTGAAGGCGGATGGTGGCTTTCTTGCTCCTGCGAACACTGAGACTCACATCTGAAGGACAATGGCGTGAGGAAAAACGCTAGGTATAGAAGTGTTTCACCTTAAAGCCCTTCTACTTCTCTTGCTGCCTTTTCTCTTCCCAGCTTGAGGTATACTGACATGTGTTAGTTTCAGGTGTGATTCCACATTTGCAGGTATTGTCAAGTAATCACCAGCATGTCTAGTTAGCAGTGGTTCTCAACCTTCTGGCCCTTTAAAACAGTTCCTCATGTTGTGACCCCCAACCATAAAATTATTTTCGTTGCTACTTCATAACTGTAATGTTGCTGCTGTGATGAATCGTAATGTAAATATCTGATATGCAGGATGGTCTTAGGCGACCCCTGTGAGGGGGTCATTCCACCGCCAAAGGGGTCGCGACCCACAGGTTGAGAACCGCTGAATTAACATTTGTCACGAAACAGTTGAAGACATTTCTTCTTGTGATGAAAACTTTCAAGAACAATAATAGATACAGAGGCAGAGCTGCCTATAAAAAAAAAGCAAATATCAGAAAAAAACTTTCAAGATGGACACTCTTGGCAACTTCCTCCCACATTGCAGCATTAACTATAGTTGCAAGGCCAAGCATGACATCCCGTGCCTTATTTTATAACTGAAAGGCTGTACGTTTCCACCGATCCCCCCCCACCTCCCTCCCCCC
>NW_006288437.1:513836-515085 GCF_000327345.1 Myotis davidii
CACACACACACACACACACACACAGTCCCTTGAACGAAGCGCAAGGCCATGGCTTTCCTCCTCCTCCTGTGGAGAAGGCCGGGGCGGTGTCTCTCCATTATTGCTCCAGAATGAGGAGAGCAGGTGCGAAGAGGCCCGTGGTCCTCGGGTCAGGTGGTTTCCGAGGTTGCGCTGCTCTCACAGCGCCAGTGAGCCCCGTGCCATGTTTGCTTTTTATTCACCGAGTCAGTACCTATTTTCAGAGACCCGAGTGCTGTGCCAGGTTCCCCAGAACAATAGCGAGCAGGCGCCTCCCGGCTCTCGCGGGTTTCCCGTCACGTGGGGCGAGAAGCCAACTGACAAATCCCTGGCGCGGGCTGGGCCTGCGGCCGTGGCTCCTACTGTATTTGCAGAGAAAGACTGGCTATTTTGGCTCATGTAGAATGTCACTGCTTTCCTGTGCCAGGTTTTAAAAAAAACTTTTTTTTAAAAAAAAAAAAAAAAAAAAAAAAAAGTGCTTCTCCCCCCACGCCTGGCCCTCGCTCAGGCCCCGCGGCCCCGCCTCCTCCCACATGCCCTCCCCTCCGATGGCAGGAGAATACCAACCCGGGCCCCACCTCACCGACCCCCCAGCCCCGTCAGGGCCCGCGGCCGAGTCGCCGCGGCTCTCGGTCGGTCGGTGAGCTCAGCCCACCTCCGCACTTTCCTGTGAAACCCCATTATTTCTGAGAAAGACGTTAGAAAGGTCCAGAGAGACCTCGGTCCCGTAGACATTTGTAGAGCAGCGGACGGAGACAACATGAAAGGAGACGGCGTTAAGGCGCATGGTCGCTTTCTACGCCTGAGGACACGAAGACTCAAGTCTGAAGGAACATGTGAGGGAAATGCAGGTTGTCCCATTTTTTTAACTGGCGCGGAGAACGCGCCAGCGGTTCCCCGGCGCTCGCCGCTGGCGGCGGGTGGCCGCCATTCAGGAGAGGCCGTTGGGCACCCGCTTTTTCCTCAGACAAAGCCTCCTTGTAAGTCCCTCCGTGTCCCGGTAGCCACGACCGCAACCAGAAAAATGGAGCTGCCGCAGCCCGTCAGGCGGCCGGACAAAGGCGGCGAGCAGGCCGCTCCCCACCACAGCGTCTCCACCGCGTCCTTCACATGACGTCGGCCCGTATCGCTGTAACGAGGGGGACGCGCGGCGGAGAAGACGACCTCGCGCCGCGCGCCTCGCCAGCTCTGTCCCTCAGCCGGGGCGGCGCCCGCGCCCAGGATCCGGCTC
>NW_006288437.1:515249-515798 GCF_000327345.1 Myotis davidii
CCCGAGGCCCCCCGGGCGCCGGAGCCTCGCGCCGCCGGATGGTTGTGCAGGTCCGCGTGACACGGTGCTGGTTCCCGTGCCCCACGTGCAGCATACACAGCAGTGTCTCCAAAACAGAGGGACACGCGGGGACAAGGCGTTCGCGCGCGGCAGCATGCACGCATCTCAGAGCATGACGCCAGGGGACCTAAACGGGCGGTCTGTTTCTGTGAAACCCTGGATGAGGCCAACGCGTTCCCGGAGGCGGCCGCCGGGGAGGGGTGAGGCGGGGGGATGGAACGCGCGGGGCGAGAGGCAGCTTCGGGGATAACACAGCATTTCCGCGTCTTGAGGGAGTGGGAGTTACAAAGACCGTTGTCAAAATGCATCACACTGTAGTCCTTGAGTAGGTGAATTTTAATAAGACTCCAATTACACCTCAAAGAAAGTGGGGGGGGGTGGGTAAGTAGTGGCTACGGGTCGTCGAGGAATGAAGGACAGGTTGGTGAGGAAAGGCCACGATTTACAACATCTCAGCGGCCAAGCGAGTGGCCCCGTTTCCCGAGACTC
>NW_006288437.1:515900-518849 GCF_000327345.1 Myotis davidii
GCCTCCCGGACGGTGGAGGGCTCAATTGCGGCGCCCAAGAGGGTTGGGGCAGGAGGGCCCCACGGGACAAACTCGCACGAAAAGTGCAGAGGGCGAGAGGCAGACCCCAGCACAGGAGCCCTCACCCTCTCTCTCTCCCGGGACAGGCCTGGCGCTAGGACGGTTTTCGGGCGGTTCCGCCCCGCTTGTCTGCAGGCCGTCCTGGGGACTAAGCCAAGAGTTGACTTTCTTGTGAAGCTGTTTCCGGCTTGATCCACGTGTGCCTTTCTTTGCGTTTCCCGCACCCATCTTGCCCTGGGATTGCCCCTCCTCATAAATCTTAGCACTTAAACTTGGCCTCGGGCTCTGCTTTCTAGGTAATCCTTCAGCAGCATTTGGGCTTTAGCTCAGTTCCTTACTAACCGTTTTACAGCCACAATCACAAAATTAAGGTTATTTGGGGCTCTGGCTTGCTGTCCTGCTAAGCCCTAAACCACGTCTTAAACACTAGATTGCCCAAGGAAGTCATTTTGACTGCTTGGGGAAATTTTTTAAAAAGTGCACAGAAGAAGTCCGCCGAATTTTGAGGAACGATTGGACAACAACATTACCGGAAATATGTGCATTTATTGGGATTTTATATGCTCGTGGAGCCTACGAGGCAAAAAATTTAAAACTCAGTTATTTATGGTCAGCAAAGTAGGGTCCCAAATTTTTTAGAAAAACTATGGCCAGAGAAAAGTTCAAGCAAATCCTACGATTTACTCGTTTTGACAAAAGAACCGAAAGAAGTAGGCACCTACAAACAAATAAGTTTGCCTTGGTTTCGGAAATATGGGACAAGTTCATTGAAAATAGTCAAGCTTGCTATCAACCAGGGCAAAATATAACAGTTGACGAGCAATTATTTCCGTCAAAAGCCAGGTGCAGGTTTACACAGTATATGCCTAATAAACCCAACAAAGTTGGCATCAAATTCTGGCTTGCATCAGATGTTAGTAGCAAATATGTTTTGAATGGTTTTCCTTATTTGGGGAAAGATGAACAACAACCATAGTCAATGCTTCTCAGTGAACACGTTCTGAAACTTGTCGAGCCATACACAGGCTGTGGAAGAAATGTCACAACCGATAACTTTTTCACTAGCATGTCACTCGCGACAAAATAATCAAATGACTCTTATTATTGAATTGAGTAAATTTCTTATATGACCAGTTCGGCTGTGTATTGAAATAACAGTTTTCATTTTTTTTCGATTACCGTCACATGATAACATACAAGTACATGATAACTTGTTGATACTTGATAAGTTGCAGTTGCTCAATAAGGTAAACTAGTACTTGTTATTCGAATCTTTATGCAGTGATACTTGTTCTAATAAGTTGTTTATTTCTTTTGCGCCCTAAATTCATGAAAGGAATGTCGAATAACTTGTTATATAACTGTAAATAATATAAAAAATATTAAAAATTAATTTTAAACAAATTTCTTTAGACATTAGTTATTCTTTCACAATGCAGTCATTTTGATGGCTTTTGGGCAATATAGGTATATACTAAATTTCAGTCTTTCTAGTGTTAAAGGCCTCCAGTTGAGACCACTACCAAATACATTTCTACATCCATGCCTCTGTTTAAATTAGTACAGATGAAAGGTTAGTTTTCCTCTTATCGGTCCCTAGTAGTGTTTCCTCTCAAGAATAAAATCCTAGATCACAGGCACTTACATGCTTCAAATATTTGAAAGCTTGAAAAATTTGAGATGCAAGTGGGTGTAAAATAAAGGAAATGCTTTTCAAGAATGATCATAAAACTGTTAGTCCGGGGTGGGGGAGTCTAATTATGTGTTTGGTTCATTCTAAAGTCATGTTCTTATCTTTCATAAAATCTCATCAGGGGTGGCTATGCTGAAGCTTGACTCCTGGTTCAGAATGCTTGCAAAACAATTTTTTTCTTTGTGTTATTTTAAGTATTGAAGACTTCAGTTAAGTTTGTATTTTTAATGATAGCCACTGGCTTTGTGGCCTTCTGTTTATTGCCAGGTTTGTCAGACTCCCCCTCACCTTGTAACTTGATCAACAATAATTTCAGATGGGACTGGCCAGGGTCATATGTTAAATAGGACATTTCCACTTTCTTGGCACAAAATCCTCCCTTTCCTGGCCACTTAAATACTGTTACATAATCTACAAACACATGGATCTGATGATCTTCTGAGACATAAGTTGGCAAAGGTCACACCTGCAAATCTACCTTTTTATTAACAATATTTTTTATTAGACACTTTTCTTGTTTATAATGTGGCCTATCAGAACATTCAAAAATTATTTTTAAAAGCATGTTCTGCCTACATCATAGTGAATTGATTTTCACAGAGAAAACTTTGACATCCTATCATGGGAATAATATTTAACCTTTGCATTTAAAAATGTTTTATCTGAAGTTAATTTTAATCATGAAGCCAGGCCATACACATAATGTATTTAAATAAGTTTACACAAAAAGAAAAAAAAAACATTTTAAAACATCTTGGGTTACAAATATGTAGTATCTGAGGACATCCTATTAAGCAAACATGAGAGCTTCTCTTTAAATCCTGGCCCTTGATTCTTTCCAAATATATGAGGGCAGATAATGTTCTAGCAAACATGCAGATTTTATATACTATACAAATAGGTGTTGACCCTTTCGGGATAGGTTGTAAGCTTGCCAATAATACTGCCATTACTCAAACATTTTTAGAATTCTTTAGAAATTTGCTACAAGAGATTGAGTCACATTCTTTTAAATGGACATCATCAGTGACAGCAAATCGTCCTCTCTGAGAGTAGATTTAATTTTTAGAAATACCTAAAAGTCATTTGAAATCAGATGAAGTTGAGTACCATTGTTTAGCAGGGGAAAATGGAACACCAAAGAATAAAAATATAAGTAGTATTTTTAAAAAAATTAAACTGTAAAAAAGAATTAG
>NW_006288437.1:518859-520463 GCF_000327345.1 Myotis davidii
AGGGAAAGAGATTAAAGCATATCAACAAATTAGAAAACAAACAAAAAATACAATTATTGAGCAATTACAAAAATACTTTTTGGAAGAAAGTAGAGAAATACCTGGCAAATCTACTTAATAAGAAAGAGAAAATATAAATAAAATTACAAAGGAGCCCAGCTGATGTGGATTAGTGGTGAGCGTCGACCTATGAACCAGGAGGTCACAGTTCAATTCCTGGTCAGGGCACATGCCCTGGGTGGGGCCTCGATCCCCAGTGTGGGGTGTGCTGGAGGCAGCCAGTCAACGATTCTCATCATTGATGTTTCTACCTCTCTCTCCCTCTCCCTTCCGCTCTGAAATCAAAAATATATTGTAAAATAAATGAAATTACAAAGGAGAAGGGCATACCAGAAATGGAGAAGTTTGGGTTTTTATTTTTTATATGAAAATACTATGTGTAACCAACAATATGCTAAAACATTTTTTTTTTCTGGAAAAACATGTATCACCCAAATTGAATCAGGCAGAAGTAAAAAAAAAAAAAAAAACTAAGTGGATCTAACTCAGGAATAAAAAAAGGCTCAACCCTAGAGATTATATGGGCAAACTCTTGAAAAATTTGAAGGACATATAATTCCCTTTCTGAATGCATAAAGATATTAAAATTTATTTCATTTTATAAAGCAAATATAATTATTATAAAATCTATCAAAATGGTACCAAAATAACACTTTAAAAAATCAACCCACATAAAATCAATGCAAGAATTCCCCATAAAATTATCAGTAAGTTAAATTCAATTAACATGATTAGGTAGATTTTATCCTAGAAATGCCAGAATATTTTTAATACTAAAACAATTGAAATAATTTTGGTCATATAAGAAAAAAAATGCCATCTCAATAAATGACAAAAATCTAATACCGTCCTCTGATTAAAACAGTTAAGTTTACAAAATCACGTAGTAAATATTAAGTCAATATCCAACGTCATATATTTTAGTGTGCTGGGCCAGCATGGTCAAGAGTGACCTTGAGAGGGGCGGTGATGAAAGGATTAAGAAAAGACAGACAAGAGAATGAAAGCTGGGTCTCGATGCAACGCTGCTCCCTGATGAGGACACAGCGCCAGCGCCCACAAGCCGTGTCTTTATTTTATAGCAGATTCCATGAGGCAAAGTAGGGGCGTGATCACGTTGTTTACAGCATTCTTGTGAGTTCCAACCTCACTCAACTACATGCACCTGAACTCTATCACAAGGCACGTGGGGCCATGTGTTCAGACCACAGGCTCAAGCTTACAGCTATAGCCGTTGGCTATAATTGTGCTGGGAGGGCTTTGCCCTCCAAGCTGGGACTTGCACGTGGCTTTGCCATGAGAGGACTGTGCCTTCTCATTAGTCCGAGGCTTGAACCTGTCCAAACACTGTAGCCGCTCTCCACACAGATTCAACACAATTGCTATTAAAATACCAACAGCATATTTCACAGATCTAGAACAAATACTCCAAAAATTTATATGAAACCAAGATAGACCCCAAATAGCCGCAGCAATCTTGAGAAAGAACAAAGTTGGAGGGATCACAATACCAGGTATCAGGCTATATTACAAAGTTACTGTTC
>NW_006288437.1:520587-523165 GCF_000327345.1 Myotis davidii
GGGGGGGAAGAGAGGAAGGGAGGGAGGGAGGGAAAGAAACTAGACCACCAACTTACACCATACACAAGAATAAACTCAAAATGGATAAAAGACTTAAATGTCAGTTGTGAAACCACAAAAATCTTAGAAGAAAATGTAAACAGCAAAATATCAGACATCTCATGTAGCAGAATTTTCACAGATACATCATCTAGGGCAAGAGAAACACAGGGGAAAAAATAATGGGACTACATAAAACTAAAAAGTTTCTTCACAGCAAAAGAAACCAGCATCGAAATGCAAAGGGAACCAACCCACAGTATGGGAGGACATTTTTGCCAGTGATACACCTGATAAGGGGTTAATTCCCAAAATATATGAAGTATTCTTACCACTCAACAAAAGGAAGGAAAGCAATCCAATTTAAAAAATGGGCACAGCCGAAACCGGTTTGGCTCAGTGGATAGAGCGTCGGCCTGCGGACTGAAAGGTCCCAGGTTCGATTCCGGTCAAGGGCATGTACCTGGGTTGTGGGCACATCCCCAGTAGGAGATGTGCAGGAGGCAGCTGATCAATGTTTCTCTCTCCTCAATGTTTCTAACTCTCTATCTCTCTCCCTTCCTCTCTGTAAAAAATGAATAAAATATATTTAAAAAAAAATAGGCACAGGATCCAAATAGATACTTCTCCAAAGAGGACATACAAATGTCCAACAGACATATGAAAAAACGCTCAAAGTCACTAATCATCAGAGAGCTTCCAGTCAAAAGGAAAATGGCTACTGAATGACAAGTGCTGTCCAGGATGTGGAGAAAAGGGAACCCTAGTGCACTGCTGGTGGGAATGCAGACGGATGCAGCCATTAAGGAAAACAGTATGGAGTTTCCTCAAACAAAAATGGAACTGCTATTTGACCCAGGGATTCCACTTCTAGGAATATATCCTAAGAATTCCATGACACCAGTCAGAAAAAATATATACACCCCTATGTTCATAGCAGCACAGTTTAGAATAGCTAAGATCTGGAACCAGCCCAAGTGCCCATCAGTAGATGAGTGGATGAAAAAAGCTGTGGTACATCTACATCATGGAATTTTATGCAGCTGTAAAAAAGAAGGTTCTACTACCCTTTGAGACAGCATGGAGGGAGGGACCTGGAGATGATTCTGTGCCAGGGCTGACTGGCAGACCCTGAGCGACGATGAACAGATTGCTCTGATACACGGTTCTGTGAAAGAGAGGGCTAAGCGACTCTTTTACTTTAGAAGTAAAAAGCAGTCCTGTTCGCCTGCCTTCTTAGGCTTTTATTGTCCCAACAGGTTGAACTAAAATTAACCTCTAGATACAATCAGCAGGGAAAGTATCCTTGAGAAAGCATGTGTGTCTACAAGGACATTTTGAAGTCTAAACATAAAGATTCTAGTAAAACACCTGGGGGATCAGATTTGTTTGGAAAAGTCAAGGTAGGGGCTGCCACCTTCAGCAAGTTCCCCTCAAAGTTCCCCGACCTTTCAGAGAATCCTCCTTACAAACATTCCAACCAAGTCCTGTGCTTCCCCACAATTCTGCTATCGAAATAAGCCAGCCAGAGAAAGACAAATATCACATGATCTCACTTATATGTGGAATCTAATAAACACAATATAATTATGAATAAAATAGGACCAGCGGCTTGGAAACATGAAACAGACTGGTGAATCTCATAGGCGTGGGGGTTAGGGGGAGGGGGAAGAGATTAACCAAAGAACTTACATGCATATCCTATATAATGGAGAGGTAATATGCAAACTGACCATCACTCCAACACACAAGATGGCCAGCAGGGGAGGGCAGTTGTGGGAAATCAGGCCTGCAGGGAGGACAGTTGGGGGGACCCAGGCCTGCAGGGGAGGACAGTTGGGGGAACTGAGGCCTGCAGGGGACAGTAGTTGGGGAGACCCAGGCCTGCAGGGGAGGACAGTTGGGGGAACCGAGGCCTGCAGGGGAGGGCAGTTGGGGGGACCCAGGACTGCAGGGGAGGGCAGTTGGGGAGACCCAGGCCTGCAGGGGAGGGCAGTTGGGGAGACCCAGGCCTGCAGGGGAGGACAGTTGGGGGGACCCAGGCCTGCAGGGGAGGACTGTTGGGGGGACCCAGGCCTGCAGTGAAGGGCAGTTGGGGGGACCCAGGCCTGCAGGGGAGGGCAGTTGGGGGGACCCAGGCCTGCAGGGAAAGGCAGTTCGGGGGACCCAGGCCTGCGGGGAAAGGCAGTTTGGGGGACCCAGGCCTGCAGGGAAAGGCAGTTTGGGGGACCCAGTCCTGCAGGGGAGGACAGTTGGGAGGACCCGGGCCTGCAGGGGTGTAGTAGAGCTCGGGAAGTATGTCTCAGCGCTGCGGCTGATGCAATGATGAGAGCACACTCCACCATGACATGCTTCCTTGGCACACCAGGAAGTAGCAGCGCCTGCCTGAACTAACTCCTAGAGCCACGTGCATAGTACCCCAGCCTTTCAGCCATTGGTCACCTAGAGCAATGTGTCTCCCTCTGATTGGTCACCTATAGCAACGTGTCTCCCTCTGATTGGTTGCCTATAGCAACGTGTCTCCCTCTGATTGGTCCTC
>NW_006288437.1:524207-525319 GCF_000327345.1 Myotis davidii
TGCCTGGCATATCCAACACTTACGGTCTCATGCTGGCCTACCAGGCCCACTTTCCCTAGGCAACGAAGAAGTGGACAAGCTAGTTCTTACCCTACAGCCCATAGAAGAGGCCAGATTCCTACACACTAAATTTCATATGTCAGCCTCCTCTCTCCATAAGCTCTTCCCCCATTTGCCCCTAGCTCAGTGCAAGCACCTCATACGTGCTTGCTGATCCTGCGGCCCTCTACTGCCCCTCGGGCCTTTACAACCCAGAGGGGCCAATCCCTGAGGACTACAGCCCAATGCCATATGGCAAGTGGATGTCACACATGTCCCAGCGTTTGGCAAATCGAAATATGTCCACACAGTCATAGATACTGGGTCAGGAGCTACGTTCGCCCAGGTCCAAATGGGGGAAAAAGCCAAACATAGCATTGGCACCTTCAAGGCTGCCTTTCTCATCCTTGGATTCCCGTGGGAGGTAAAAACTGACAATGGACCATGCTACACCAGCACTCTATTTCAAGACTTCTTAAAATCACATGACATCAAGCATACCATGGGCATCCCCTATAACCCCAGGGACAGGCAATTATTGAAAGACTACACAGGGAACTCAAGGCCCAACTGATTAAAGAAAAAGGGGGAGTGATAGGGAGAAATCCTCATACACTGTTAACCCAAGCCTTAACTACCTTCAATTATTTTCATTTCATATTTTCAGCATGGATTAACCCCTATGTATAAACACTGGGGAGGACTCCGGGACATACCAACACCTCTTCCTTTGGTCCGGTGGAGAGACCCACTCATCGGAGCCTGGAAAGGCACCGACCCACTCTTAACCCAGGGGAGAGAGTTTGCTTGTATTTTTCCAGAAGGCGACAAAAGTCCCGCGTGTATCCCTGCTCGTGACATCAAACCCTACACCACCAGCGATGAGCCGTAGATTGCCACCATCGCCCCCCGTGGAAGAAATGGAGGACCTGACCATAGAAGAGAACCAGCCCCGATGGCGGAGACGACCTAGACACCGATGAGCTCACCCCATCACCTGGGGTGACATCAAGGCTCTACAAGACCAAGCCGCGCGCATGGCGCCAGAGGGGAACCCATCGGCAGGGACCACA
>NW_006288437.1:525833-535899 GCF_000327345.1 Myotis davidii
GACAGCCAAACTTAGGAAGAGGGGAAGATATAAAGTTAATTCTTCAACCTCCCATAACCACTCTTCATTCTTCCTCCCAGAGGTAACCTCTATTGTTTCTTACATATCCTTCCAGAATTTTTCCATGCACATAAAAGCATATGACTGTCTCCTTTGAAAAACAACAAATGGAATCATACTATTCATATTGTACTTGCCTTTTCCATTGTATAAGTAACTTTGACATCTTCACACATCAGCACATAAATCTACCAAAATTTTTCATGATAGCTGAGTACTATTATATGAATGCACCACTTTCTACTCACCTATTAGGGATATTTAGGCTATTTTCTAGTTTTCTGAAGTTATATACAGTTACACTGAGCATTCTTGAATATCTTTGCCTAGAGGGGCTGGTGTACTTGTAGGATTAATGCCTAGCAATGAAATTGCTGGGTCTATTTTTTGATAGATATTTCCAAATTAGCATAAAATGTTAGATTAATTTATAATCCCATAAAAAGTATATGCAAAAAAATTGACAATTGTTTAGGTAGGTGATGGGTTCATCTTACTATTCAACCTACTTTGGGGTATATTTTTAAATTTCCATACTTAATGATATGGCAGTGGAGGAATTATTAAAATCGGGTATAAGGATGCCTGCTATTCTCTCTCTTATATATATATATTTTTTGCCATAGATTCCCTGCTATCTTTAAAATTGTGCTGAAATAATTCTGTAATAAGATAAAAAAAAACAGAAATAATAGCTAAAATATTGAAAAGCCAAGGAAAAACTGTCTTTTAAAAAAATGTATTTTTATTGATTTCAGAGAAGAAAGGAGAGGGAGACAGAGATAGAAACACCAATGATGAAAGAGAATCATTGATTGGTTACCTCCTGCATGCCCCCCACTGGGGACGGAGCCTGCAACCCCGGCATGTGACCTTGATGAGAATCGAACCCAGGACCCTTCAGTCCACAGGCCACACTCTATCCACTGAACTAAACAGCCTAGGGCAAAGCTGTCTTTATTTGCAGATCATATTTTTGCCTAAAAAACTCAAGAGACCTGATTAGAAAGCTATTATAAAATTATCTTAAAAATCAATAACTTTTCCAGCGACCCAATAATAACTTGTTGGGAAATAATGCATATTAAAATCTATTCACATATAAATAATATTGGCAAGAACTGGACGGGATTTATACAAAAATAAACCGAAAAAAAACAGGAGAACAAAAATATTTTTTTAACAGAGTTCAGCTTTTTATTGAATGTGTTACAAAAGAGGTTTAGTCAAAAAGAACAAAGCCCATGCAGCATCAGACTCCTCTTTCTTTGCTTCCACTTTCTTCTCCTCAGCTGGGGCACAGTGGTGGAGCGGGCAGGACTTTCTGCTGGTGCAGCACTGGCTGCTGGGGCAGGTCCACCAGCCTTACATTGCAGATGGGACTCCCCATGTTGACATTGGCCAGACCTTTTGCAAACAAGCCTGGACAGAAAGGTTCAGCATTTACACCAACTGCTTTAATGAGGGCATTGATCTTATTCTCCATCACCAGCACTTCATGGTCGTGCAGGATAAGGGCCAAGTAGACGCAGGCAACTCCGTGATGGGGGGAGTGGTGTGGGCTGAGTGAGCCCTGCCGCTGTGGAAGGAGAGCGGTGCTAGTCGCTGGACGAAGTGAGCCTCACCCCAGTTCGGCCTTAGCTTCCTTGGAAGGACCAAGCACCTTACTGGCAGGTGGGGAAAAGCCAAAAAAAAATTTAATAAATTGAAAAATCTGTTATGCTCTGAGATACATCTATCTTTTATTTGTGATTTTAACCAAAATTCCAGTGGGATTCTTTTTATGTTGAAAAACTAATTTCCGTTTGGAGGAAAAAACAGGAGAGAGAAGCTAGAATAGCTTTGTAACAGAAGAGTAATAACAGAGTTTCATTGTACCTGATATAATAAACCCACAATAATTACAATTATTTTGAATTTCTAAAAAAAGATTGATAGACTAATATTTCAGAATAGATATATTCAGAGATCAGGGCTTTGTGAGGAAAATGTAGTCAGAAAATGAAAAGAGAGTTGCAGGAAAACAAACACAAGTTTGAACTCTAATATTTAAATCCTGCTAAAGTCCAGTGACATTATGTGAAAGAAAATTCAACATACCAATAAATGAAGAAGCATCACCAATAAAGAGGATATGGATTATTCAATAACTAGTACTAGGAAAGCCAGGCAATCATTTGGGAGAGATAAAAAAAAAAAAGACAGATCAGATGCTCACTTTGTAGTATATACTGAAATACATTCCAGAAAGATTAAAGAGGCAAATGTGAAAATGAAACTGAAAGAACTGAAAGGAAATATAAATGAATATTTAAGTGATTCTTGGATGGGAAAGAACCACAAAACAATGGAAGAAATCACACAGGTATATCTCCATAAGCATATGTATGTCAAAAAATTATAAACAATATTGAATAAATTGCAAAGTAGATATTTGCATAAATATAATAAAATGTCAGTATTTGCACCAAGGTCCTTAAGAGTCTTTTCTTTTTTATATATATATATTTTATTGATTTTTTATAGAGAGGCTTTTCGAAGAAGAAATTCCAACACTTTTTAGGCAACAGCAACATTGTATTGTGGACATAAACTCAGAAGGAACCACTATGAAGAAGAGCATTCATTTGGAAGAATCATTTGTCCCCTTTTAGAATGCTAGGTTTTTGTTGTCTGTATGCTTTGTTTTGTTTGTTTCCACCTCATTTCATGTGTACAAGATGATATTTGTATTACAAGTTCCTTTTTCTCCAATTTCTTTTTCAAAAGCATCCCTAGAATATTGTGCTTTCCTGGATCCTCTGGAAGAGGTTCACTTGATTTAGCTCATTGTAAGCCCAGGGGTAGGTATTCTTACTATCCCCATTTTCTAGAGTAGAAAGTACATATTTTTGTGACTTTAAATACAAACTGGAATAGCAACATAATTTATCCAAAATAAAGTCATCACCAGAGGAAGCTATGAAGAGTAAACACAATATAGAGACAACCGTTAAAAGTACTGGTGTGGCTCAATGCACCGGTCACCGGTTTGACTTCAATCAGGGCACATGTTGGGGTTGTGGGCTCAATCCCCAGTAGGGAGCATGCAGAAAGCAGTCAATCAATTCCCATCGATGTTTCTCTCCCTCTCCCTCTCCCTTCCCCTCTCTATCTCTCTCCCTAAAGTCATCAAAAAACATTTATTTTTTTTAAGTACCTTCCAATCCTCAGCTAGGACTCTTACACCCCACTCCCATCCTTAGCTGTCACAGACCACACCTGAGGAATACAGCCTAGCTTTCTGAAATGGCCAAATGAGAACAGGTCCCAGAGGCTGGAGACACATGAGGCTGTGAGGAAGTTGGATAACCTCAATGGGATTGTGCTAGCAGCACTTATTGGGACTTACAATGGGGACTGTTCTAAGCGTGTTCTGACGTTATAATATGCATGAATGATCTCATGTAACCATCACGAAACAACCATCACCCAGGATTTAGGTGCTTTTATGACCTCTGTTTTCCACATTAGGAAACCAAAAAACAGAAAAGCTACATAGTTTGTTGAAGTTCAGACAGATAGGAAAATGCTAGAAGCTATATTTGAGCCAGATACTTGGAGCTGGAGCCCAAACTCCTTGGTCACATGTCACCATATACAAAGAAAGCCCTTTCATCCACAAGAGCACCTTTGACCTTCACAATTTTGTGAGGAGGTCAGGAAATATTCTCCCCAACTTACACTAAGGCAGTGGGAAGCCAAACATGGGTTATGGGAATTAGTAATTTTTTTAAATTTTTTATTTAGTGACCTGAAAGAAGCTGACAGCAGAGCATGGATGAACATGTGATAAGGAATGAATGGGGGGAAAACAAGGCTTAAAGGCTTGGGTCAGAGAAAGATGTGCCCTGAACTAAAGTGGATTAACCACAAGCGGCATGGAGGGGAAGAAAGCTGGAAACAGACAAGAAGGGGTTATCCTGAGCTTGGTGAGAATGAAAATTATTCCAGCTCAGGAGCCATCAGGTCTGTAATGAAGCTAGATGATAAGCTGTGAAAAACAACACATTCCCAGCATTCCCATCATGTTGAACTCAGAGGCTACCTTCCTGAAATATTAGCTCCTCATCCCTGTCATTGTTTATCTAAGAAGCATGTTGTTAAATTTATATCTCTGTTTATTTACCTGGCCTTTGTTAGTTTAGATAACAAGGCTAGAAATGTCTAAACCACCAAAATGAAGCTCCCATTCCTCAAAAGGATTTTCACCTAGTTTTTAAATACAATCAAGATAATAAAGTTTACACAAATACTTTTAGAATTTACTCCAGAAAAAAATATATATATTATCTACTTATTTTAAATGTTCTTAAAATCAGTATGCATCATCAACTGCAAGGGAAAATCTTTTATTACTATAAGTTACAGCATTAACCTCAAGTTTTATGTAATGGAATATCAGTATCATAAGATTTATCATAAGAACATTATCTCTTTAGGTATAAACATTTTAATATATTTCCATCTAAATCCTCTCTCAAAAGTGAGTAAATTCCATAACTAAGCCTTTCCTAACTTTAACTTCCCTTTCGTACTCTAAACATGCTTTCTTTCTTTCTATAATTTGTTGCCATCAAAATCCTTCAGTGACCTGTATTTGATCTCAAATAGTTAAAAAGAAAAAATCGGGGACCATTCAGATTGAAATATTTGGTTATGCCTCAGGGGAAAAAAATAAAAGTCACTCTTAATCCATGGTTCTAACAACACTGTTCTGATTTTATTATTATTATTATTATTATTGAGGGTGCTGGCATGAACGAAAAATAGAATGATTCATCCAATGAGAATTTGAATGCTGGTGGCAAACTGTACAGAAAATCCAGGTGAGTTAAAGGAGAAAGAGATCAGGGCTTTGTGAGGAAAATGTAGTCAGAAAATGAAGAGAGTTGCAGGAAAACAAACACAAGTTTGAACTCTAATATTTAAATCCTACTAAAGTCCAGTGACATATGACACCAAGACAAGAGAAGACCCAAGGGTGAAAAGTCTTCTAAGCTGACTATTAAGTAGATGTAACTCACTGATGAGTCTGCCCATATGGGATTTTAATTACTGAGACATCTGTTTATCGAAGTGTACTACTAAATAGCGATCAAATACAGAGATCAAATTACGTGGGGAAGAGAGTGGAGATGACATTCATGACTCAGAAAAGAAGAGCTATTGGCCAGGGGAAAATCAATCCTGGCTTTACATCTCACCAACAGAGAAGCAATTATTTTAGATGTGGAGCTGGTTAGCATCCTAGGCATGAATTTAATTAAATAACCCTCAAGTGGCAGAAACAGAGCAAACCACTGTATTTAACTGTCAGTAAGACATGTTGCAAATAAAAGTCTAAATTCCTCTTTTCCTTCCCTCCTCCCTCATAAATTTGGTATAGTTTTCTTAAACTCACAACTCTTCCTTTTCCTAGGTTAGCCTTTTCTTTCAATTAGCATCCAATAAATTCATCTAAATAGATAGCTTGAAGCAGAGGCAGGATTTGCTTTCCACATTCTCACAATGAGATACTTGGGAAGAGAAAGAAAAGGGGCAAGGATTAGTCACTGTTTGAGTTCCTTCCGTGGGCTCAATAAAAAGGCTAATAATTCAAAGAAATATCTTGAAATCAAAGAGAAGACCAGGTAGCCCTTTTATTGGTAGTTAGTTAGCACCTTGGAGGATAAAGAAAAGCTGAGGGAGGGAGATTCAAAACAAATGGTTGCGGCCAGAACTGTAGGGGAGATTTCCCAACCAGAGAAGAGGGCAAAGAAAACATTCAGCTTTTGAATGAATATTTAAAAAACAATCTTACCTACTCAGTGTGGCCCCTGGCAGCCCTCTGCTGAGCTCCAGTCGACAGTTGGCAGCCTCTGGTCCATACAGACTCTGTAGAAAGGTGATTGTTTTCAGAGCCTTCACCCCAGCTCTCCATTCAGCTTTCCTTCCTACACCTCACCACTTCCTCAGCGACCCCACCATTCTTCCTCTAAAATGCTTTCCTTCTTTTGCAAATAACAGAAACCAGTAGGGTAAAATTTAAGTAAAAGTGAAATTGCTGGAATGATACTCAGGTAGCTCATGAAACCCAAGAAAGTTGAACAACCAAACATTCCTCAGGGAGAACTGGACCATGGCAGTTCTCAGGACCTCAGAAGCTAAAATCCACTAATTCCTCTATTGAGCTGTCATTGACAACTTAGCTAGCAACTTCCGGTCACTGGCTCTCTGTTTAAAACCCAAAATTTCCAGGAAAACCTGATTCATTCTCTCTCTCTCTCTCTCTCTCTCTCTCTCTCTCCCTCCCACCCTCCCTCCCTCCCTCTCCCTCTCCCTTTCCTTTTCCTTTCCTTTCTCTCTCCCTCTTCCCCTCTCTTATTATATGTATTCAAGCTCATACTGTTTAATAAACTCTAAAAATCATCCTATAGTGTGAGTTCATTCCTTTGAACCTGGTTCTTTTTGCTACCATTTTAAAGTCCTAAGAACAGCTATTTCAGGTACTGCTAACTTGAGTTCAGTGGATGTGGCTGGCAGCACAGCTAGATTTCGATGCCAAGTGTGAACAAAGTGGCAGCAGTCTTGACAGAATAGAACTTGAAAAGAGCCCATTCTTGTTTGGTTGAGCTACATTTTCAAAATGTCCTGGCCAAAGTCCCCTCAAAGCGTGCCAACAAGCAGGCTGGTTTGTGGACCTCTGCAGCCTCATTCATTCATTCAATCACTACTTATTGATCGTAGGCTGAGTGCCAGGCAACAGTGCTAAGTGATGTACTGAATACAAAGATGCATGGCTCCTGCCCTCATGGGGCTTAAACCCAGACCTGTTATCTCTTGTGTGAGCAACAATGCAAGAGCTCCCTCCCCCACCCTCTTGGAATGAGAAGCCCAAGGATTAGGTCTGAGTTGTGAGGCAATCTCATTGTTAATGAGGTTAACATTTCACTCCTTATATTTAGAGAATTAGGTGAAAACTGAGATTTGCTTCACAATTAACCACAGCCAGGTGTCACTTATTTTTATGATGTGACTTGGAGAGTATGATGCTGGGGGGGTATGGAATTAATTTTTGAAAAATAACTCATATTTTCTTCCCCATCTGAACCAAATAGATAACTGAGTGCAAGTTAAAAATTT
This sequence comes from Myotis davidii, assembly GCF_000327345.1. Lineage (NCBI taxonomy): Eukaryota > Metazoa > Chordata > Mammalia > Chiroptera > Vespertilionidae > Myotis > Myotis davidii. Next base: position 533,058 of record NW_006288437.1, read on the forward strand.
AAAATTCTAGCCAATTTTGCTAACCTCAGGTGAGAGCACACTTTGGAAGACATTTATGTGCTAAACTGCTGGGGGAAAGTCAGGCGCTTCTAATTAGCAAGAGCTGCTAAGGCCACAGAGAGTCTACCCAGGGCTATATGTGCAAAGTGTCTGGCACTTCGGTTTGGGTTTAGATCTGAGAAAACCTGATGTTATGGCTTGGTTTGATTCCAATTTGGACTAGTTGCCTAAGAGTTTTTACTTTTTTTTAGTTCAACTTAAGGTGTTAATTTTAAGGTTTAGCAAATTATTAAGGTTCATTCTAGTTGTGGGTCGAGGATTTAACTCAGTTTATATCTGTGGTGAGGCTATAAAAGTTCTGACTAGAAAATAGCAGCAGCTGGAGGATGGGCGCCTTGGCCCTGGGCTTGAAGAGGAGATACGCATACGTGGAGCATCAGAGTATCTGTTATAGTTCAGTCCTTGTGATGCTCAGATCCACTTGCTTCTTACAGTAAGTCCTGCCACCTAGTCACCAGCAACCCCGGGACTCTGGTTGGTCTTTATTGCTGAGGAAACAAAAGAAAGTTAGTGGGAAAACTACAGTTGCTGCAGCTACAGTGGATCTCAAGCTTGAAGTAATTGGTACTTTGTGCCCTTCTCCACCACCAATTGTAGATTTGCCTCAGTCTCAGCTAGCAACCCCTCTGGTCTAGGCAGATCACACATAGTTGTAAACACCAGCACAATAGTGGCAGGATGACATGGGGATCTGGGCCATCAGCTGATGCAACTTTATTGTGTCCATTGGCCCTACTCATGGCCAGTCTTGTATCTGTCAACATCCATTTTGTGATGGATTGCTGCTGGGCCCACCCAACTTAGGACTTGCTGGATCTGACAGAACCCAGCTCTTGATGGTTATCTCTGGCTGCAAAGTTATTTTATGTCCCACAGTCAGATACTCCATCTCAACCAAGGACTATTAGTCTGTAAGAACATCTCTTTGAATGGTGTATAGATCTTTACTAGATATGGTATGACCTTGCTATGGTTCTACGAGGGCCGTGGTTGGCAAACTGCGGCTCGCAAGCCACATGTGTCTCTTTGGCCCATTCAGTGTGGCTCTTCCACAAGTGCGCCCGCACGTGGTATTTTGTGGAAGAGCCACACTCAAGGGGCCAAAGAGTCGCATGTGGCTCGCGAGCCGTGGTTTGCCGACCACAGTCCTAGTGGATTACTCTGCATTGGAATTTTTTTAAAATGCTTCATTAACTTTAACTAGTAGATGAATATAATTGAGCTAACAGTTTGGTCTGATCATCAGGCAAATGAGACATTGAGACCTCACAAAAGAGTGCAGTGTGGAGACTAGAACTAGTTGTATCTTCTCTTCAAACTAGTCACCTCGAGCAGCAGAGGACAATCTAAGAGCTTTCACGGCTGCTTGGAATTTTTTTAAAATGCTTCATTAACTTTAACTAGTAGATGAATATAATTGAGCTAACAGTTTGGTCTGATCATCAGGCAAATGAGACATTGAGACCTCACAAAAGAGTGCAGTGTGGAGACTAGAACTAGTTGTATCTTCTCTTCAAACTAGTCACCTCGAGCAGCAGAGGACAATCTAAGAGCTTTCACGGCTGCTCCACACACCATTAGAGGGGTGATAAAATTCCAAGGTATCTGCAGTTACATGGTACCCAGGAAGCTGCAGGCAGGATGTCAGCACATAAATTCTCAACCTGGGACAACAGTACATACAGCATGGTGCTATAGTGCTGCATAACCCAGGCAGTTGCAGTCTACAGTTCACATCTTCTTTACTTAGGAGGAAAATACCCACATTTAAGAAACTGCAACCCTATGTTGATCCCCAGCCCAGATATCTATAGTCTCATCATAAGACTTTATGTGGTTGTTTTGTTAGCTCTTCTGTCACTTAAAATCTTATAACCTACTTTAATTACTTAAAGATGAGAGTTATATTTGTATATGTAGTTATGACTTAACTGGAAGGTAGTTAACTTGCTTTGCTTTCAAGAACAACAAAGAACACACATTATAGTTTTAAATGATGGTTTAACAGGCATAAATGTAGAGATGTCAACAGTATTTTAGTTTGTTAACATACATTTCATGGCCACTATAATGTGTTTGGCACTAATTCCAAACATACCCAGGAGTTCACTAGACTTCCCACTTGGAGGAACTCCTTGCACTGCCAGCCCATGGACCAGAATGCCAGGCTCCATAGAAGCAGTTGAACAGACCTCCTCAAAGCCACCTTCTGGGTGGTGATCCCCTATTGTGATATCTGGCCATCTGTGCATTTTGCATTAGAGATGATGATGTCCGCATCCAGGGATTTAATGGTAAACAGGTCGATGGATATTTTGTTTGGAAATATCATCAACAATTGCTAAGACTTTATGCAGAGTAACTCCAATGACTGGCCTTATTGTAGACACTCTGGCTAATGACTTTGGCCTGTCAAATCTCAAAACTTTCTTGTGGGGTGTAAATAACCTCAGTTTTGGGTCCATTGATCTGAATGTAGTATATCCCGTTGTATTGGCCACCAGGAACACAGCATGCTCTGTCAGTCAGCATCACTTGATAGAAAATGGTGCAGTTGGGAACTGCTCAGAACATGACCAAATCCTCCAGGACCATCACTAATGGATAGCCCACAGTGGGATGCAATAATGTGGATGTTGGTATGAGTGATGGTTCCAACCCAGACCCGATCAAATGCTTAGGTTAAAAAGGCAACGAAAGTGCTAAACAATGGTCCCACCACAGATGGCATTCACCACGTTAACCATTTTTGCTCGGCAATAAAACATTTGATGAGGCATTC
>NW_006288437.1:536996-537520 GCF_000327345.1 Myotis davidii
ACTCTGGTGGCTGCTGGCTGAAGCCCAGCAACTAAAGCAGGTTTCTGGGGACTTGTTTAGTTTCTATATTTGTAACATAGTTGCTTAGAGTTGCAGCTCAGAGGCCTGCAGCGGCAGGCAAGGAACGTTGGAGTCCTCCATCACTGAAGCAAGCAAGCCTCATGTTCACTTTAAGCTGCCTGGCTGCGGCCGCCATCTTGGCTGGCAGTTAATTTGCATATTGCCCTGATTAGCCAATGGGAAGGGTAGTGGTCGTACGCTATTTACCATGTTTCTCTTTTATTAGATAGGATTACATAGGTCTCCTTTTTTTGCCCATTGAACTTCCTCAGGCCTCTCCTACCCCCCAGTGTCTTGTGTCCATTGGTTAGGCTTATTTGCGTGCATACAAGTCCTTCGCTTGATCGCTTACCCCCTCCCCCCAGTCGTCCCTGGCCTTCCCGCTGTAGTTTGACAGTCTGTTCGATGCTGCTCTGCCTCTATATCTATTTTTGTTCTTCAGTCTATAATGGTCTTTATTAGCC
>NW_006288437.1:537566-537980 GCF_000327345.1 Myotis davidii
ACAAGGCAGGGCCGGTCAGGGGGGTTGGGCACTGCCACTGTCACACCCAGGGCAGGGCCGATGGGGAAGTTATGGCTCTACCCCATCACACACAGAGCAGGGCCCATGGAGGGGGGATTGGGGCGCCGTCCTCTATCACCCACAGAGCAGGGCCAATCAGGGGGTTGGGGCGCTGCCACTCTTGCACTCAGGGCAGGGTTGATGGGGAGGTTATGGCTCTACCCTGTCACACACAGAGCAGGGCCCGTGGGGGCGGGGGAGGGTTGGGGCACCGCACCATGCCACACACAGAGCCACAGGGCGATCAGAAATTGGGGAGCTCCCCCATACCAGGCACAGAGCAGGGCTGATCAGGGGGTTGGGGCACCGCCACTGTCACATTCAGGGCAGGGCTGATGGGGAGGTTATGGCTCT
>NW_006288437.1:539340-556259 GCF_000327345.1 Myotis davidii
GATGTACCACAGTATTTAATCCACTTATCTGCTGATGGTACTTGGGCTGTTTTCAAATCTTACCTATGGTGAATTGTGCTGCTATGAACATAGGAGTGCATATATCCCTTCTGATTGGTGTTTCTGTTTTTTTGGGATATATTCCTAGAAGTGGGATCGCTGGGTCAAATGGGAGTTCCATTTTTAACCCTGGTGCTCCTTCTTGAATATCTTGGAGAAGGTGAAGTTCTTGGTGTCACTGTCCAGCACAATGACTCTATCATTTGCATGGCCCAGCTTAGCCAGAGCCAAACCACTTGCTTTGGAAGTAGCTAACTTGTCACCGACTTTCAAGCAGGCAAAGAGGTCATCTCTATGTCTGTGATGTTGATTTTAGGTGAGTCTTTAACAGGGGGCTTTGGTTCAAGCTGTCTGTAGGTCTCTATCTGGCTCTCAATTAGTTTGATAATTGCATCTGCTCTTCCTGTTGTCATTGGCTTTCCATGCCAATTTTCTGCACCCTCGAGGCTTGGAGTGCCCTGGCCCTTGAAGGTCTTGGCAATTACAACAGTGGGCTTGTTTTTCACTTGAGTTGCTTGTCAGAAAACCATACATAGTGCCTTCACATCAGGGCCATCCATCACTTAAGTACAGTGGGGCCTTGACTTACGAGTTTAATTCGTTCCGTGATGGAGCTCATAACTCAAATTACTCGTATGTCAACTCTTAAAGTGAACAAGTGAGACCCATGATGCTGGGCTGATGTTGTGGCATTCACTGTGACTTTTGCTGCGCCAACTAGCGGTGGGGTATCTGAAGCTGGCTTGTAACCCGAATTTTAGCTCGCAACTCAAAGCAAAACAATCGGCCGAGAGACAGCTGTATCTCAAAAAACTCGTTAGTTGAGATACTCGTAAGTCAAGGCCCCACTGTATTCCCAAAGGCTTCACAGCGCTTCTGATGGATGTCTATGCAGTTCTTGACAGGCAAGATGCCACTGTGGAAGATCGCCATGAGATCATCCAGATTGTAATGAGAACTGAAAGCCAATGCCTCCCAGGTGGAGTTTTCCCAAGACTCGCCATCTCCCAAGAGACAGAACACCCATAGCTAGCATTACCAAAGTATCTGCCATTATATACCATGCTGCAGGCAGTCCCCAATCCTGGTCCTTACCATCCAAATTGCCTCATCAATAAACGGGAGTAGCCAGCAAAGGATGCATTGACCGTTTTTCAGGTTCTCTCGGTCCTCCTGTCCTTATTTCATGATGTGGCAGGACAGCACGGACATGATCTGAGCAGCACTGCTGCCCGATGTGGGTGACTGGAACTCGAGGCCACTTGGTCCTGATGGAGTTGGATGCGCAGGCCAGGTCCCGAAACACCTGCACAGTATCTGCATAGGGTTTGTCTTCCTCAGCCATGGCTATGCTCACCTCAGTGTGGGTCATCACTGCTACCCCATCAGAGTCTGAAGAGAAAACGTGAATCTTTTTGAAGCACAGATCCCTTTAAAACCATGGAATCTGCTGAGTGATATGGCAGGGCTGCTTGCACTGGTGCCTAGACCTGCTGCAGAGCCACTTTTATAAACTCTGTCACCTGGTAAAAGGATTGGAACAATATCCTGAATACACTTAATAGAGCCTTTCAGGCTCCATTCTCATTGGCACCAGCCTCCCTTCAGTCAATGGGTTCCAGATCTGAGAATTGACTCGGGTCTGGAAAGTAGGCCAGTTGCTGTGACTTGTATTGTGGCAGCTGCCCTTAGCTTCCTGACCATCCATTCTAGATTTTTTTATTTTATAAACTGATACCTTTATTGACTGCCTATCTATTTTGCCTCTAGAAACATGGAATTCTTAATCTTTCTATGGATTGGGTCCCTGGATGCCACGTCAATTTTTCAACTCATTGCAATAATTGCACACACTTTGCTTCTGACAGTTATGTTCTGTCACTAGCATGTATGTGTCTGGATCCTGCCATCCCTATTAACCCCTTCCCTGGCAGAAACATGTATACTCGTTTTCACAAAATGTTCTTTTTCAGTCGTCGACGAGTATACTAAGAAAATATGGTAAAAAAAATATGGTTTATAGGAAGACGAGTTGCAAACTGTTTTCATAACCGGCATCAAAAATACTATATAGAACCAAAATAAAAAAATTAGTCTGAAAAAGAAACGTTTTTAACAAAAAAATTGTTGGGGAAGGGGTTAAGGAACCCAGTTCTGTAACAGTGTCTCCTACAGTCAACCCTGGAACACAGAAGACCACACCACTGAAATTCTCAGTGATCATTACCCTCCTGACAATGCATTCCTTATCACTTTGGTAAATGGTGGGTTCTCTGGACACAGTGAGCTGGTAGGTTTTCCATCCCTATAATACTGAAGTGCATACCCGCCCCTATGAGCTATTTGATATCTTTTTCCAGTCAGCTGTGGCAGTTGTGGCATTTCCACTTCACTTAGTGTGGGCTGTTAATTTCTTCAAGCTTCCAAGAGTCATCTTCACACCTGAGGTCCTTCCTAGGGTGATAAAATCTTTTTTGTTTGTTTGTTTGATTTTGTTATTCCTCACCTGAGGATATTTTTCCTTCCATTAATTTTCTCTTTTTTTAGAGCAAGTGGAAGGGAGGGGGAGAGAGAGAGAGAAACATCATGTGAGAGAGACACACAGATTGATTGCCTCCCACATGCACCCTTAACAGGGCCAGGGATCATCCCTTGACCGGAATCCAACCTGGGACCCTTCAGTCTGTAGGCCAGCTCTCTATCCACTGAGCCAAACCCACCAGGGCCTAGGGTAATAAATCTTTATCCTGGAAGAGTGTTACCATTATCAATAACTTTCCCCAATCCAAATTTAGTCAATCTACTTTGTGATGGTACTCCTATGTTTGAGTTGAATTTTTCCCATTTATGTGCAAAAAAAAATTGTAATAAAATGCCAATTCTTTTTTATAGAGATTAACTTTGACTCCTTGATTTTTTAAAATTATTTCATGTAATAATAGCATTATCTAGAATTCTCTTCCAAACCCCATTTATAAAAGTGGGAAGAAGAGTAGCAAATACTATCTATTGAGCACTTATGCGCACAGTTGTGATTTCACAAGGGCGCCAACACATCTAAGGGGGTGTGGTTCACATTGTAGACATCATTATTTGCATATTTATTAAGAAAATTTTCCAGCAGATGGCAGTAAAGTGTCTTGCTCAAACAAAAATAGACTATTACAACTTCTACCAAATGGAAGTTGTATCTTAAGGACTGTATACCTTTATCTATGTACATAAAGATTTCATATAGACTAGTGGTGGCACTGCTTACTATGTGTCAGGGCCTATGCTCACTCACCCTTGCTTAATCCTCAGGATCCAATGAAATGGGTGCTATTAATAACTAGCCAAAAGCCACTGAGTCAGGTTGTAGTAATTTTGAGATTCCAATGTCTCTAACTCTAGAGTCTGTCCTCTTGCACTAAGCGATTATATTTCAGAAAACTAAGGCCTGGGGATTTAAGGAGACTTGTTGCCTGTTCGACTGTGTGTAGTCCTGGATGCCATTAAGGACTAAAGAGCAGGACACATATCACTCATCCCAGAAAAAGGTCATACTTGAATTAGCAAAGAAAAAAATGGGAGAATGATGACATTCTCTTTGGCATTATAATTACATTTGTATGATTTAAACTATATATGCTACAGAAATTTAAAAAACAGGGAACCCAATATAGATTATAATAGTTCTCAAATAATTGAAATTTTTATATCAAAAATACATTAGTACAATTATTATTGCATGTTTATTCAAATATTTTAATAAGACTGCATTACCACAAATTCTATATGCATGTGAAAAGCTTTTTAAAATGTATATCTATATCAAATCATCTTGCAGATGATAGATTATTCGTATAATATTCTTAATCTAATGCTGTAAAACTGATAAGCCATAAATAGCACTCAGTTTAAAATCTCTATAGCAAATACTAGTCAATCATTAATAAAAGCAAGCCGTTTATACATATTTTATATAAATCCCTATTTTATCATTGAGGAGACCCTAAACCCACTAAAAAAAAAAGTGAAAACTCCATCTTCTGTGAAACAAACTGCTATAACTTTTGCTTTTTATTTTAAAATAACAGGTATAGCATGAATACACTTTTCTAAAAAATTTTCTATCTGAGCAAAGTCCCAAAGAAGAACTTGAGATTATATTAACTTGTTAATGACAATTATTTTATAGGTTGTGAGATTTGGAGTGCTGATTTTGCTTTTTTATTTATCCTTTCATATATCCTAATTTTTTTAAAAAAAATAGTGATTTTTATAAACAATAAAATTCATCATTCTTTAAAGCAATTATCAGTGAATATGTGTCTAACTTTATGGCCTACCAAGACCTCTTAAAAACAAAAGTATTTATATTATTAGAAAAATAATTTTATAGACAAATCAAATTTTGAAAGTCCAAAGTGCCTTAAACAACTGGTAAATGCAATAATTATAGTTAAGACTGTCAATTGATCTGTTTAATCTCTGAAACAGAATAGCTACAAATCAATATTTTCTAAACAGTGAATTTTGTGGCCACATAAGCCAGAGTATACACAAGCCACAAAATTTGCTAGCTCCTAGCTTAATCAAAGGGCTGGCAATTTTAAAATACAACATATAAATCCTTCATTCTTTCAAGGTCAGTTTCCAAACTTGACATCTTGGGTTGAAGATAGCTTCACCCAAGAATTTAAGGTCAGGGTTTATGAACTTAAGAAAAGGGCTGATGATTTGAAAACATAACAGACAAATCCTTCATTCTTTCAAGGTTAGTTTTTAAACTTGATATCTTGGATGGGAGATGGCCTCACCCAGGAATTTAAGGTCAAGGTTTATGTTAAGCAGAACCTCAAATCAAGTTTAGAAACAAGCAAATCTTTAATCCTTTCGTTAAGCGGGTAGTGTGAGAGGGAAAGGTTAGCAAAACAGGTCAACCTCCTGTAAATATAAGGTTGTCATTTGTTTTTTATACTAAATGAAATGTGCCAGATTTGTGCTCAGAATCTTGTCCATATTTTACTCCCTGTGTCCAGGCAAATGTGTTTATATTAGAAAACTCCATGAGGGCAGGAAATGTAGCTTTTCTTTATCATAAATCACCTGGTATAAACTCTGCTTATCTAAGAGTATGGGACCTTGTCTGCCAATTGCTTGATCTTTGCTCCAAATGAGTAATCTGTCTTTGACTGCCATTGCCTATATTGGCTTACACAGAATGGGACAGTTTACAAAATTGTTATATGCACCATTGCAGATTATTTTCACTCGCATCTTATTAGTAAGCTGAGCGAGTATTATCGCCCTTACTACTTAACAAATATGACTAGAACCCAGATTTTCAACATCTCTTTCAGGCACCACTGTTAGGCATTTATTTCCACAACAGGAGAACTGAATGAATAATGGTCAACCAATGATAAGATTCAACCAATTCTATTCCCAAAGTCCTAAATATAAATTGTTCAGCTAAATGAGATATCTTAATAATAGCTGAATTTTAAATAAACTGCAGGGGGAGGAAAAACAGTGGGGATAAGGTTTGGTCTGTCCAGAGAATTGGAATTGTCAAAATTCAAATTGAGTTAAAATATCAAAGAATGTCATCAATGAGAGACACTATTTTTGTTCTAGCACAAATAAAAAAGAAAAAGTATCATAATAGAGTGTTATGTGCTTTAAGTGTTTTTTGTTAGGAAGCATTTCGTAGTATAAATTTTCCAAATTGCATATGATTGACTTGTAGCACCCATCCCTACATTATTAGATATTTATTACTTTCTTAGTTTAATTCTCTTTGATAAGTATGAAATGATGTGTGAAATGAAAACCTTCAAGTACAACATACAATGACAAGAAATACATAATAGCAAATTCACTAATCCCATAACATTAGAGGAGGTTTTATAGTATATAGACCAGTTTATTCATTACCAATGTGGTTATCTAAGAAAAAAATTTCTTAATGTAAAAAAGATGAAAACTACCTTTATTTTCTCAGATTCTTTTTGTTGTTGTTGTTAATCCTCACCCGAGGATATTTTTCCATTGACTTTTAGGGAGAGTAGAAGAGAGAGGAAAAGACAGAAATATAGCCCAGGTCAGGGAAAAGCCTGCAACCAAGGTAGGTGCCCTTGACTGGAATCAAACCCAGGACCCTTTGGTCTGTAGGCCAACGTTCTATCCACTGAACCAAACCAGCTAGGGCTATTTTCTCAGTTTCTTAAAAGGCTCATAAGGCAAGCAGGCAGATAGGAAAGAGGAACAAAAGCTACAAAATTGGGGATAAAAATTAAAATTTTCTATGCAATAAGTCAAAGAAATTATTGCAAGGAAACAAAATAGGTGTAAAGAGATATTAAAAAATCAACTGCAAGCAATCCTTGGCTGACATAAGAAAAAAGAAATGGACAATCTTGGATATGATGATGTTTAAAAGATGCAAAAAGCTATGCACTGTGAAGAAATGATGACAGAGATGGAGCTAGAAAATACCAAAAAGAAATGGGTAGGTTTCTTTTGAGAAGAAATAAAAAGAGTCTGAGAAGAAAACCTGAAAGCCAGCCAGATTGGAAATACTGTGGCCTAGGTGCTCCCAGGTTATCATCCACTCCTTTCCAGTCTTCTAGGGGAGATCACTGTAAAGACTCTCCCTTTAGATAAAAACACACACACATGCCAACTAACCAAGATTCCTAAATCTCATCACATATTCTCTGAGGTGAGAAGCACACTTGACAGGGAAATGAAAGGGACAATTCTAATGCTGTTTTTACTGAAATTTTTATTGAAACCCCCTGTCACCCCATTTTTAGCTCCCTAAGTAAAGAAGATGCATGTAAAGTCTAAGCCTGATGGTGTTCTTTCCAAATTTTGTCTTAAATCTCTGAAAACATTACTTTTTAAACTTGGGAAAGTGAAGCTAGGGCAAAGGAATACTGATTACCCATTTTGCATGCTTGCTTTCTTGTTTATTCATGAGCAGAGCTAGACTAAGAAACCTTGCCATGAAAATGGAAAGCATGTCTGCGGTAGCATAATGCTTCATGTTGACCTTCTATCCTTTCCAGCCAGGAAAGATAAGAAACAGTTTAGGTAGCATAAGAAAAGAGCTTAGAAAACTTGGGATGAAAAGGAGTTTCCTAAGTTCTTAAGGTCATCTATGACAGGTTATTCACAGAGTCTATGTGTTTGCTTAATGAATTTATTTCACCAACATTAGAATCTCTGTACTTCTGTCATCAGTTTCCTCTTTCAACAATTTCCCTTCTATAACCTGCTGTGGAATTTGCAAGGCCAGTTTTCCTTGCCTATGCCTATGAAGAATTGGTCAAAATAAGTACAAAATTTTTAATACCATCTTCTTATGTACCTAGTTGGAGATGTGTGTGTGTGTGTGTGTGTGTGTGTGTGTGTGTGTGTGTGGTTTTTAATAGAATTAAAAACAAATGCTTTAAAATCCTTTAATGTCTTTTTAAATCTACCTTTAGAGTAAATCCTGTGTAAATTACTATGAACAGTTTCTTATATATTTAAGCCACTAATTTTTAAAGTATTACATAAATTTAGGAAATATTATCTAAATATATTTCACATTGAATAAATTTAGAATGTACTTACTTTAAATATTTAGAAAGAACTTTATCAACTGTTATTCATAACTATTTTTGCTGTGAATTTGAGTATAAAAACGTAACTTTGCTTAGTTGGTAAGTGGTTTGATAGCTGTTCACACTCTGCAAAAGTGTATCTAAATATCCAGGTGAAAAATACCTGAAAAATGGAATTTTTTATTAGATACTGGTTAAAAGATTCAACCCAGTAAGCACAAAAGATTCAATATAAGGTATTTTATCTGAAATAATTCTATGAATGAAACCTCTGAATAGTTATGCTCCAATAATGTTTTGTACACAAGTTTAGTGACTATCAAGAAAAAGAACAAAAAAAAAAGAAAGAAAAGAAAAAGAACAGCCTTAACTGGTTTGGCCCAGTGGATAGAGCATTGGCCTGCGGACTGAAGGGTCCCAGGTTCGATTCTAGTCAAGGGCATGTACCTTGGTTGCGGGCACATCCCTAGTGGGAGGTGTGCAGGAGGTAGCTGATAGATGTTTCTCTCTCATCGATGTTTCTAACTCTCTGTAGAAACATCCCTCTCCCTTCCTCTCTGTAAAAAAATCAATAAAATATTTAAAAAAAGAAAAAGGACAAAAACTCACAAGACTGCTAGATAAATAACAAAACACTTAAGGGCTAGCAATGCAGTGACAAAGAATGGATATTTTCAAAGCAAGACACTTGGATCCAGTGATAGTATTTCATTAAAATGACTTTGTTTTTATTTATATTTATATTTATTTAAAAAATTTTAATCCTCGCTCAAGGACATGCTTTTATTGATTTGAAAGAAAAGAGAGAGAGAGATACATCCCTGACTATAATTAAATCCGATACCTTTTGGTATATAGGACAATGCTCCAACCAACTGAACCACACCAACCCAACTAGGGTGAAAGCGACTTTGTTTTTATTATGTCAAGTGACTAATGTTGCTTTAAATGAACATAGCTAATAGATTTTTTCATAAGTTGGATAACACACTAATCAACTTCTGATTGTTTTAGAGATTATTTTCAACATATGTTTTAATCAGGTATAACCACCTATAAAAAAAAATTCTGGGAGCATACTTCATATTAAAGAACTATTTCATATATGGTTTACAAATATTCCATCATACAAACCTAGAAAATTAATTGATTTCATTTTTCTTGGGCATCTATAAATTTATATTTATATAGAACATTTTATGAAACATTTAGTATAAAAATATTAAATACATTGATCAATACATGTGGGAGGGCGATGCTGGGAAGCGACCCGAGAGGATGGAGCCGTGCTGAGGTCTTCGGAGAACATTGTCTTGTGGACAAGAACGTGCTTCTCCGGCTCAGGGTGTATGGCCATGAGCAACCAGGACCGGCAGGATGTCGCTGCCTGAGCAATCCATTCCACCTGAGCAGCGCAGGGCGAGCGGGCCATGTACTTACCTGCCCCACCTGCCCTGCGCGCTGCCCCTCCCCAGACGAGGTATCGGTGAGGAGGAAAGGATGCCAGCCACATGGGTGAAGCCCAAGTCCAGGGCGGCAGTGACGTTCGGGGACCTGGCCATCTACTTCTCCCAGGAGGAGTGGGAGAGGCTGAGCCCACGCAGAGAGGTCTGTACAAGGACGTCATGTTGGAGAACTACCAGACCCTGGTCTCTCTCGGACTGTCCTGTCGGAAGCCGAATGTGATCGCCTGTTGGAGAAAGGGAAAGTACCCTGGATGGAGAGATTCGTGAGAAGACATCGTGGCCTGGGAGGCTGCAAGGACAACAGACTGTTCGGGTGGGCATGGAGGCAGGCCCCTCAGCAGAAAATGTCTGAAGAGCAATGTACCTCTAAAGCTGAAAGAAGGCCGCCTCAGCGACGGAATTTATCTGAAGAGCAACTATTGGCACAATGTAGATCTGCAGCCGAAAGGAAACGGCGTTATCCACAGAAAATGTCTGAAGAGCAACGTGCCTCTGAAGTTGAAAAAAGGTGGCGTCAGGGACAGAATGTATCTAAAGGGGAACTGTTGGCACAATGTACCTCATTAAAAATGAGGCTACATGTGCAATCGTTTCTCAAAAAAATGAGCAGGTTCAAAAATTAAATGAAGAAATTTTGGATATTCTCGATGGAGATTTTCACTCATATTTGAGTGATGATTCCATTGATTCAACAGATGACTATTAATAAATCACAAGGACAAACTCTAGACAGACTAGAAATATTCCTACCTGAACCCGTTTTAGCACATGGTCAGTTATATGTTGCTTTCTCTTGAGTTCAAAGAGCATGTGACGTTAAAGTTAAAGTTCTAAATACTTCAGCACAAGGGAAATTAGTCAAGCACTCTGAAAGTGTTTTTACTCTTAATGTGGTGGTATACAGGGAAATATGAGAATAAGTTTAATCAATTTATCAGTTATTGTTTGTATCAGTGTTATTTTTCTATCATGTTTTTGTCGTTTTTAGATCATGTTTTTGTTTTCATATCATGTTATTGTTTTTATATCATGTCTTGTTATATCATGTTATTGTTTATTAATAAATTTATATATTATTTTCAAAAAAATTCATTGTGGGGTACTTTATATACCATGGAAAGAATTTACATTCATATAAAAATATGTCAAATAAAATTTGCAGGCATTCTTGAATATAATAAATGACTAAAAAATCTAAATCATAATTTAAAAAATTCTAAAACACTTAAAATAAATAAGCCTTCTAAGGGGTTTTCTCCAGATAAAACCTTATGTTCAAGATTTGCTTTGTCCTTTGTTAGTTATCTTTATCCTCAGATGCTTGACTTAAAAACTCATAATTCAGAGTATACTAATTTCTTCCACAATTTGTCAATTTACAGTGGACAAAATAGAGCTATATTTTCTTAATAGTGTGCTTTTATAGGTAGCCATAGTTAAACAGATACATACAAACAAACATAAAACGCTACCTTAAAGAATGCTTTTTCTTTAAAAGCCTCCTACTCTGGAAAAAATTGTCCTTCAACAGATCTCTTCCAAGTATTCATACACTGAGGAAATTCACAACTGCTTCTCTCTCTGTCTGAATCACAACTTTTTAAAAAATATATATTTCTTTATTGATTTCAGAGAGGAAGGGAGAAGGGGAGAGAGATGGAAACATCAATGATGAGAGAGAATCATTGATCGGCTGCCTCCTGCAAGCCCCCTACTGGGGATCAAGCCCGAAACTCAGGCATGTGCCCTTGGCTGAAATCGAACCCAGGACCCCTCAGTCTGCAGGCTGACACTCTATCCACTGGCCAAGTTGGCTAGGGCAGTCACAACATTCAAAGTAGGCTTCACCTTCCTAGGCCTTGGTGTGTCAGATGCGAGATAGGTATTTTTAATGTAAATAGCAAGAAACAGATTAAAAAATAAAACCCAAACTTTAAAAATTTTTGCTACTAGCCCTGTCTGGTTTGGCTCCGTGGATAGAGCATCGGCCTGTGGAATGAAAGGTCCCAGGTTCGATTCCAGTCAAGGGCATGTACTTTGGTTGCGGGCACATCCCCAGTGGGGGGTGTGCAGGAGGCAGCTGATTGATGTTTCTCTCTCATCGATGTTTCTAACTCTCTATCCCTCTCCCTTCCTCTCTGTGAAAAATCAATAAAAAATATATTTAAAAAATTTTGCTGCTATATGGTAGCTGCTACCCCCATAGTCTTCATTAAAAAATCAAAATGAACCTCCTGAAAAGAACAGGAAATTCCTTTTCTCTGCCCGTCTACCACTGCTATCCGCATTTATGGCCTTTAAAAATATAAGTGAATTAATTTTACCCTAGACCCATGCAGAATTTGGGTTATTATACAGTTACCATCTCAGAAACGTGCAGAATGGAAGACTGTATGCATGCCTCTCTCCCCAAATTAGATGATTCCTAAAAGCATCTTCACTTCCCCTGTTCGGGCAGAGATCCAGAAGACAAAAGAGTTTCAAAAATATCTCTGGCTGTGGTGTGCAAGGAATAGAACTTAAATATTCTAACATCTAGTCCTGGGTCTCTTCCCTCTCACCAACTATCTTTATTAGAAATTGTTTGTTTGTTTGTTCACTAGAGGCCCGATGCACAAAAATCATGCAAGGGGCTCAGCCCTCGCAGCCACAGTGGCTTGCCTCGGCCCTCACAGCCCTGGCTTCGTCCAGAAGGTCATCCAGAAGGTCGTTCGGCTGTCCGGTCTAATTAGCATATTATGCTTTTATTACTATAGATTTATTTATTTTTAGAGAGAGACAGGAAGGGGAGAGAGAAAGAAAGAGGAACATCGATTTATTATTCCATTTATTTATGCATTCATAGGTTGATTCTTGTATGTGCCCTTACCAGGGACTGAACTTGAAACCTTGGTATATCAGGATGACACTCTAACCAACGGAGCTACTTGCAAAGGCCTTTTAGAAATTTTTAAAAATTACTAAAATTGAAAGGCAATATGAAGTAAATATTTAAGCTAATAAGAGCAGAGAGAATATAACCATTGATAATCTGTTTTATAAAGTATAATTCTAAAATAGTCACCAAGTGATTGTTGAAAATTATATGTTTGCAAAAATAAACCATTTTAATATTATATTTGTTTCTTTTCAGAGAAAAATTTTTCAAAGATTTCTATAAAACCCCCCCCTTTTTAGTAACATAATGCTGTAAAAAATATATAGCAGAAATTTGAAAAAGTTAGCTAACCAACATTCTTCATGATAATTAGCCAATTTTAAAACTAAAATCTCAGATCACAGAATGTTAGAAGTTAAAAATTTACAATGGTATTTTGACAAAGCACCATATTAGATTCTAACATGAGAATTTATTTCCGCTCATCTTCTGTAAAATAATCCTAGAAAGGAGTAGAAAGATGACTTCTATTTGAGAAAGTTATTTACAATTGGTTAATTTTAAGAGGTCATTATACTTGGGGACTCTTTAGTTTGCCTTTTTTTCTTCATTTCTCTATCATTTTGTTTATGCTAAAAAATTGTATTTAAAGTTATTTTAAGTATTTAAATTGTATTTAAAGTTACATAAAATAGCATTCTTCCTAAAGGGATGTGTAAAATATGTAAAAATTAACTTTATTTTCTTGAGAAAAGATTTTCATATTTTCTTTATTTTGTGGTTTAGTATATCATATTTATAAATTACATATAGTGGATATATATTTTATGATATACTATTTCTTTGGTACATTTTATATGTATTAATATTTTCATAGCTAACTTATTAGGACTCTTTTGATCAAGGAGTTCTCATAAATATTCCAAAAGTGATTAAACATATCTTTGGAAAGAATCTACTTTCAGAATATATGTAAACAGAAAACAAATTTCAATCTTAAAGAAAATTATCTTCATGTTTTTAAAATAAATGTTACCATATGTATTAAAAACTACTGATATTTAATAGGAGGAATAGTTTATATAAGTTATAACATAAGTTTTTAAATTGGAATTTATATTCTCTAGTCTTAATTAGAGAAAGTAAGAAATAAGTGCAGAATTAGAAAAATATGGCCTTTAATTTTACATGTGTTGAGGGCATTTTTCACATATTTATTTTGGATTTAGTGGTATGGTCCTCTTTTAGGCTTACAATGTCTGAGGCTTAAGTTTAATGCTCTTCAAATCAACCTCATTTTAAAGAATTAATCTTGAAAGTAGCTTCCTGCTCCATTACTATGAAGCACCTGCATATCATAGACATTATTTATTTAATTTTTTCAAATATAGATGGTAACTTGCTTTTTGACACTCAACGTATCTCTTTTTTATTTATAATACTCCCATTAATATAAGTGTAAACTTGGTAATATATGCAGGGAACTATGAAAATCAGAATCTGCAGGCCCTTTCTAAATCAGGTTCACATTAAAGATTAGTTTAATTTGAACTCTGTGTTTGGGTGTTTTTTTAGTAAAGCATGTATTACATTAGTACAGAAATGTCTCAAATGCCATTCCAGTTTAACTTGGAAATGTGTGTGTCAAACAGAACATCATTTGACTTGAGGGGGAAAGGGATCAAGAGCAGAGGTTAAGGTATATAGTGGTCTCATGTAATATTTCAAAGTCCACATTTTGTCAGAGTGGACATAAAATCTAGATTTGAAAGCAGAAAAACTCCAGTATAATTTTGCACTTTTCTAAGTCTATCTTCCCATCTTACTATTTCCTCTGGGCATCAGCTGTTCATGCTGGTGATATATTCTTGTAGAAGAGATCCAGGTTCTGCTTTTGTCTCTTGAGCCTTTTTATTTAAATCCACCACTTGTTACAAACAGTCACAGAACTTCGAAAAGTGAAATACTAAAATGTCAGCTTTGCTTTTTCAAGTTGGATTGTTACTGATGAAAAGCAATAAAAAATCTGAGGAAATGTGAGAGAATGTATGTCCACTATACCTGTAACATAATAAGCCTAAATTTGTTGATCATCAGAAGATTGTCATTTTAGAAATGTGTTGTTTTTATGTTGTATAGATGGAATAAGGGAATGAACATGAGCAAAGGCAATGGAGATCCATTCGTAGGCATAAAACATAAAGTGGTGTCCCTCCTTTGCTGACACCCTTTAACATCTTTCCACTACCTACAAAATTAAAGGCACACTTCTTTAAAAAGGCCCAGAAGGCGTTCTGTGGCCCAGCAGCTAAATACCTCTCCAGCTTCCTTTCCCACCAATCTCTATCCCAGATTTTGTTAAATAGCCTCAAAGGTACATTCCAAGCCATTTCTTGCCTTTACCCATGCTGTTTCCTCTGCTGGAATGCCTTTCCATGCACCTCCCCCCAATGTGCATGGGTAACTCTCGCTTATCCTTTAAGATTCAGCTCAGGTGTTACTTCCTTTAAAAAACTTTCTCTGGGACACCCCTAATCTCTTATGCCAGGATGAGTTAGGTACCTTTCTTCTCACATAGCATTCTGTTAAACCCCATGCACTTACCACATAATATTTTAATTATCTGTCTATATGCCTGTCACATATAAATGTCATGAAGGCAGAAACTACTTTTATTCATTCATTTATTTCTCTGGTACCTGCTGCATAATAGATGCTCAATTAATGTTCAACAAATAAATGAACATACTAAAGAGTAAGAAGAAAAAGGAAATTGAGTAGATGCTAAAGAGATGGAGGAAAAATCAGGCAAGTAAGGAATCAAAAAACCCAAGAGAAGATTTTAAGAAGCAACCAATGAGAACTAAAGCAAGCCACTGGATTTGACAATGGATGTTTGCGTGTTGAGCGGAAAGAGCTAGTGCAGATGAAGAAATTATTTATGCATGACAATAGCTGACCAGACAAGAAAGGTCCTGGAAAGGGGGTTCTCAATGTGGGGATTCCCACTCTCTTCCTTGGTCTTCACAATTACTCCCTCTACAGAAACACCCTTTCTTTCCCATCATACTCTTTCTTCAAACCAAGCTATTTTCACTTGTACTTCCTCCACTGAAGCCTTCCTGGATACCTCAGACTGCATTCACGTATTCCTTCCTTTTAAACATGTTTATTATGAAGTCTCGCACACTGAAGTATTTTTTAAATGTTTCTTCTGGTCTCCCCAGCTAGGTTTTAAAGTTCCTTGAAGAAGAACATTGTCTTATTCTTTTTTGTCTCTCTTTCAAACCTTTACAGGTACATGTAGGCACTTAACAAATACATAAAAGTACAAAAGTACCAGGCTAATAGAATGTTAATACACATAATCTGAAAAATAAAAGATTGCGCTAATTTTAAAAAATGTAATACAGCCCTCACCGGTTTGGCTCAGTGGATGGAGCGTCAGCCTGCGGACTGAAGGGTCCCAGGTTCGATTCCGGTCAAGGGCATGTACCTTGGTTGCGGGCACATCCCCAGTGGGGGGTGTGCAGGAGGCAGCTGATCGATGTTTCTCTCTCATTGATGTTTCTAACTATCCCTCTACCTTCCTCTCTGTAAAAAATCAATAAAATATATATATGTTTTTAAAAAATGTAATACAGATATATCAGTTTTAAATCTTAGTTTGGTCTAAAGAGTTTTCATGCCTCTTATGTTTCCCCAGCCACATTAAATTACTATCTTTTTACCTCCTGCCTTGCTTTCCCATCTTTTTCTAGTGCTCTGGTATCCTTAGATTAAGAAACACAAAATTCTGCCTGAAGCAAATATTCCCAAAAACATATTTATAGGAGCACATAATATAAGGTACTGTATTTATCTTGGCTATCTAACCTTCCACAAATCTCACTGATTTATTTTTATTTTCTTTAGTGTCTGATTTTTTAACTCTTAATTTGGGTAAGTGTTCATTTTTATAGCAAGCTCAATAAAACTAAAAGATTAAACTACAAAATGAAACTTTCAAAAATAACGTCATTTTCCAGAGTTGATGACTCTGTCTATAGATGATCCCTGCCCCCTTCGCTAGTCAGTTCCTTATTTAGAACTGGGGGTGAGAGAGAGTTTAATTATTTTCTTTGTATGTTCTTTTGAAGGAGGAGGACAGAACATAGGTGTTTGATACATAGAATTGTTTCCTAAGGTAGCTTCAGCTACCTATTTAGGGCAACTTGAGTTTGACTCTGGTTTTTCTATGAACTACAATGGCATCTACAGTTCTATATTCATTCATTTTTCTGTCATTTCAAAAAAAACTGACTGTCCACACTGATCAAAGCTGTTGTCCTGGCCAGTGTTGCTCAATGGTTAGAGTCTTGGCCTGGGCACTGAAGGGTCATGGGTTCAATACCTGGTCAAGGGCATGTACTTAGGTTGCAGGTTCAATCCCTGGCCCCAGTTGGGGTGTGTGTACAGGAGATGACCAATTGATGTGTCTCTCTCACATTGATGTTTCTCTCTCCCCCTTCCCTTCCTTCGTTCCACTCTCCCTAAAAAAAAAAATTCAATGGAAAAAACATCTTTGGGAGAGAGACAAAATGGCATTGGAATAGATGGTCATGTCCTGAGCCTTTTCCTGGAGCAGATAGAATGAGCAACTAAATAGAATAACATCCACCCTGAATTGGCAAAGCAGACACAGCTAGTGAGACAATTCACAGCCAGGAAGGGCAGAGGATGCCTGGAGAAACAGTAAAATCAGGGATCTGGGCTTGAGAGAATTGTGAGACCTCTGAGCCCAGAGGGTCAGAGGGAAACCGCATGTTACCAAGGCCGCGTCCCTTGGGACAGGCATAGTGTCTGACTGTGGAAAGAAGGTCTGCAGGACTACTGGTGGCAGGAGGTTCTAGATCTGGGTCCACAGCCAAGAGAGAC
>NW_006288437.1:556671-558755 GCF_000327345.1 Myotis davidii
TGAACCTAGTTCATAGGATCTTTCAAATATAGACACTCACCCGGGGCTGAGGTGCATGTGGAGTTGCGGACTTGTGGAGTCTGGGGAAAGGCCGGGAGAGGAGAGGGTTGGGAAGAGGTGGCCACAAGTCTGGTACTGAGTCATACCTAACATGCCGGACCTAGGAAGCCATTTTCTCCTGAAGAGATAGCCCCTCCCTGCAATCTCCAGGCAACCAATATAGCCACACACTGACTACACCCTGAGTGAAACAAAGGATACAAAAAAAAAATCTGAATAGTCCCTCAGAGCCCACAGGGACTTGCCTAAAGAGAGGCCTTCAGTCCCAGCAACAGGAAATTGAGAAGCGGCAGGCAGTACAGAAGAGTGGGAATCTTAAACCAGCCCTCATTTTTTTATTATTTTATTATTTTGTTATCTCTTTTTTCTTTTTTCCTTTTTTTCATTTGTTTCTTTATTTTCTATTTCTTTTTGCATTATTTTTTCATCATTCTAATTTTTTAATTTTATCCTACTTTTAAAAATTACTTATTTTTTATTATTATTTTCTTTCTCTTTCTTCTTATCCACTCATCCTCTTTCTGCTTCCTCTATACTGAACTGAGGTCCTCCCCATATTCATCCAATTCCTTAACCTTACTTTCTGTACATAAGATTCTGCCCCCACCCTCTTTACTGGGTATTTGTATGTTTTGGTGTTTGTATGTTTTGGTTTATCTGTTTTCCCTCTGGTGTTTTCTCCCCATATATATATTTTTAGCTTTTACTTCCTTTTTCTACTTTTCCTTTTCTCTCATACTATTTTTTCTCTCTTTGATATCATTTGTGCTCTCTTTTCTTTCTCCTAATTCTCTTTTCTCTGGTGGTCACTTATATTGCGGTTATTGGTGTCATGAGTACATTCGTGTTTTGTTCCCTTTGTGTCATGTCTTGTCGAGGTGAATTTTATCCTGTTTGGCCAATGTGGTAGAGAGCGAGCCACATAACCTGACACCCAGAGAGGAAACTCCATCCATGAATGGGTCAATAACACTCCAGACCCAACTACAGAGGCAAGAAGAATGTGGCAGTGAGGGAGAGAGCATGAGTGAGGGAGCAAAAGAGGAGTGTGTGGGCGTGTGGGGTGTGAGTGTGTGTGTGTGTGAGTGAGGCACAGTTAGATCCCTCAGGACCTTCAGGGGCAGACTGACTGGGCTCGCCTAACCAGGCAGCCTCTGCTACTGTTGCAAACAGTACCAGGGCGCCTTGATACTATTTCAAATGATTTTCAAAAAAAATGAGAATAATAACAATTATTCATTAATGCTTTGCTTAATGGATGATTTTTAATAAAAACTGTTTAAAATAATATAAAAAATGTTTCTTATTCAAAAGTTAATTTTGTCCTGAAAGCATTCTGGCCCAAGGAGTTATAATGAAAGGGGAACATAGAAATAAATTTTGTGACCTTGAGTTAGGCAAAGTGTTCTTAGGTATGGCTCTAACTGCAATAGCAACCAAAGAAAAGATATATCAATTAATTTTTTTTTTTATTTAAAAGTGTTTTTGCTTCCCTTGCTCTAGAACAGCGATGGCAAATCTTTTGAGCTCGGCGTGTCAGCATTTTGAAAAACCCTAACTTAACTCTGGTGCTGTGTCACATATAGAAATTTTTTTATATTTGCAACCATAGTAAAATAAAGACTTATATTTTTGATATTTATTTTTATATATAAATGCCATTTGACAAAGAAAAATCAACCAAAAAAATGAGTTTGTGTGTCACCTCTGACACGCGTGTCATAGGTTCGCCATCACTGCCCTAGGAGATGTATCAGCAAACATACTGCTACACGAGATGTCTAAGATTTTGCTTCCTATGGTTTCTTCTAGGATTTTTTTTTTTACTTTTACATTTACTTCTTTTATCCATTTTGAGATTATTCTTGTGTATGGTGCAAGTTGGTGGTCTAGTTTCATTTTTTTTTTTGTTTGCATGTACCTGTCCAATTTTCCCAACACTATTTATTGAAGAAACTATCTTGACTCCATTGTATGTTCTTGCCTCCTTTGTCAAATACTAATTGAACATAGTGGTTTGGTTC
>NW_006288437.1:561486-569016 GCF_000327345.1 Myotis davidii
GACATTAAGAATAGATAAAAGACTTAACTGTAAGGTGTGAAACCATAAAAATCCTAGAAGAAATGATAGGCAGCAAAATCTCAGAAATCTTGCATAGCAATATGTTTACAGGTACATCTCCTAGGGCAAAGGAAATTAAGGAGAAAATAAACAAATGGGACTACATAAAAATAAAAAGCTTCTGCACAGCAAATAACCATCAGAAAATGAAAAGGGAGCCCACTGTATAGGAGAAAATATTTGCCAATGATACATCTGATAAGCGGTTACTTTCCAATGTATATAAGGAACTCATACAACTTAACAAAAGAAGACAAACAATCCAATTTAAAAAAAATGGGCAGAGGACCTAACTAGACACCTCTCCAAAGTAGACATACATATGAAAAAATGTTCAAAGTTACTAATCATCAGAGAGATGCATTTGAAACGAGAATGAGGTATCGCTCCACAACTGTCAGAATGGCTATGATCATCAAATCAACAGATGACAAGTGCTGGCGAGGATGTGGAGAAGACGGAACCCTCGTACATTGCTGGTGGGAATGCAGATTGGTACAATCATTATGGAAAACAGAATGGAGTTTCTTCAAAAAATTAAAAATGAAACTTCTCTTTGACCCAGTGATTCCACTTCTAGGAATATATCCTAAGAAACCCAAACACCAATCAGAAAGAATAAATGCACCCCTATGTTCATAGCAGTGCAATTTATAATAGCTAAGATTTGGAAACAGCCCAAGTGCCCATCAGTAAATAAATGAATAAAAGGAGCTGTGGTACATTTACACCATGGAATACTCCGCAGCTATAAAAAGAAGAATTTCTTACCCTTTGAGACAGCATCGAGGGACCTGGAGATAATTATGCTAAATGAAATAAGTCAGTCAGAGAAAGACAACTATCACATGATCTCATATGTAGAATCCAAAATAAATTGATGAATAAAATTGATGACATAGAAACATGGAACAGACTGAGGAACCTCAGCGGGAAGTCAGGGTTTGGGGGGTGGATGGGAGAGATTAACCAAAGAACTTATATGCATATATGCATAACCCATGGACACAGACAATGGTGTGGTGAAGGCCTGGGGAGGGGGCAGGTGTTGGGTGGAGGAGTACTATGGGTGGGAAAAGGCGACACCTATAATATTTTCAACAATAAAGATAAAATTTTAAAACGTTTTTGCTGCAAACAATACCATCAAGAAAGTAATAACACAATCCACAGATTGGGAAAAAATACTTGTAAACCATACATCTGATAAGTACTTGTACCCATAATACATAAAGAATCGTTATAACTCAAGAATAGCCAAATTTTTAAATGGGCACATGGTCTAATTAGACCTTTCTCCTAAGAAGATATATGAATGGACAATTAGCAAATAAAAATATTTTCAACATCTTTAACCATTAGGTAAATACAAATCAAAACCACAATGAGATACCAATTCAGACCCATTAGAAATGCTATAAATAAAAACACAAAGATGATAAGTGTTGGCAAGGATGTGGAAAATTGGAATCCACACACATTGCTGATGGGAATACAAAATGCTGCCCACATTGGAAAACAATTTGGCAGTTCCTCAAAATGTTAAACAGTTATCATATGAGATAGCAATTACACTACTAAGTATGTACCCAAGAGAAATAAAAATAATCCACATAAAAATTTGTATAATAATGTTCATAGCTACATTATTCATAATAGTCAGAGTATAAATAGTCCAAATGTTCGTCAATTGGTAAATGGCTAAACAAAATGTATGTCAATACAATAGAATATTATTTTTCAATAAAAAGGAACAAAATATCAATATGTGCTATACAAGAATGAGCCTTGAAACTTATGCTAAGTGAAAGGAGCCAGGCACAATATGCCACATATATTGTATGATTCTATTTAAATTAAATGCCTGGAAGAGACAAATACAGAAGGTAAATTAATGGTTGCCTGGGGCTAGATAGGGAAGATACAGAGTGATGGGGGGGTGATAAAAATGTTCTAAAATTAGACTGCAGTATGGTTGCACAATTCTGAATATACTAAAAGCCAATGAACTATACACTTTAAATGGTTAAATTATATTTAGCCATTTTTGAGCAGCTTGCTTGAAATCATATGTATAATTTCAAGCAAGCTGCTAAAAAATTAAAGGGCCATCCATCATGATAAGAACACAATAAAGCAAATAATTATCTTAGAAATAGTTTTATAACTAAGATGATAGAATGAACTTATTCAAATGCCAAAATTAACATGGAACATTTTAATAGGATGTTTCTAAATCAAAACAAATGAAAATGGAATTGCCTGAATATTTTTTTTAAATATATAGGAAAGCTATTAAATAAAAAATGTATTTTTTCAATTTTTAATCAGGTATTTGATACAATATAGGCACAGGGAGATAGTAAGGTTATGTAAAAATATACAAGAAATTTCATGGGGCTGCTCATTAGTTCTCTTTTTTTAAAAATTGAATCTTTATTGTTCAGATTATTACATTTGTTCCTCTTTTTTCCCCCCATAACTCCCCTCCTCCCAGTTCCCGCCCCACCCTCCACCCTCACTCCCCACCCACTGTCCTCATCCATAGGTGCACGATTTTTGTCCAGTCTCTTCCCACATTTCCCACACCCTTCCCCACCCCCAAGAATAGTCAGTCCATTCCCTTTCTATGTCCCTGATTCTATTATGATCGCCAGATTATTTATTCACTTGATTCTTAGATTCACTTGTTGATAGATGCATGTTTGTTGTTCATAATTTGTATCTTTACCTTTTTCTTCTTCTTCCTCTTCTTAAAGGATACCTTTCAGCATTTCATATAATACAGGTTTGGTGGTGATGAACTCCTTTAGCTTTTCCTTAGCTGACCTTCAGTTCGGAAGGATAGCTTTGCTGGATAAAGTAATCTTGGTTGTAGGTTCTTGGTATTCATCACTTTGAATATTTCTTGCCATTCCCTTCTGGCCTGCAAAGTTTCTGTTGAGAAATCAGCTGACAGTCGTATGGGTATTCCCTTGTAGATAACTGAGTTTCTTTCTCTTGCTGCTTTTAAGATTCTCTCTTTGTCTTTTGCTCTTCGCATTTTAATGATGTGTCTTGGTGTGGTCCTCTTTGGATTCCTTTTGATTGGGGTTCTCTGTGCTTCCTGGACCTGTAAGTCTATTTCTTTCACCAGGTGGGGGAAGTTTTCTGTCATTATTTCTTCAAATAGGTTTTCAATATCTTGCTGTCTCTCATCTTCTGGCACCCCTATAATTCTGATGTTGGTACGCTTGAAGCTGTCCCAGAGGCTCCTTACACTATCTTCGTATTTTCGGATTCCTTTTTCATTTTGCTTTTCCAGTGGGTGTTTTTTGCTACTTCGCATTTCGAATCTTTGACTTGATTCTTGCGCTCCTCTGGTCTGCTGTTGGGTGTCTGTATAATATTCTTTATTTCAGTCAGTGTATGCTTAATTTCTAGTTGGTTCTTTATCACAACATCGAGGGTTGCCGGGAGCCGGTCCATCCTTGCTGTTTCAAGGGACCTGGCATATAAGGCATACTGTTCTTAATATATTTGCTCACCTTCTTGGCACTATGTGTTTTAACCAAGGTCACCTCTCTGAGAAAGGTTGTTTCCCCAGGTAGGGATTTTCCCCTGAAGTTAGGGAGGGAATAAAACCTCTTAACTGCCAGGCGGGTAATTATTCACTAACTACGAACAATCATGCTTAAGTACATAATCTTTACTCCCTGGAATGGAGATAAGAAACGCCCTAACCTTTGGAATAGAGATTGATAGGATTAGAATCAACTGGTATAAATAGAGATGCAACAAGACAACAGGAGACAGAACTTAGACAGAACTTAGAAGACAGAACCTACAAAGAATCTAGAGACAGAAGAACTTCGCTGGAGAGAACATGGCAAAAGATCCTGGACAGAACCTGGCTATAGAACTTGGTTGGAGAACCTAGACAGAACCTGGTGACCGAACCTGGCTGGAGAACCTAGCGAGAGAACATGGCTACAGAACCTGGCTGGACAACCTGGAGAACATGGCTGGAGAACCTAGCAAGAGAACATGGACACAGAACTTGGCTGGAGATCCTAGACCAAACTTGGCTGGAGAACCGGCTACGGAACCTGGCTGGAGACCCTGACAAGAGAACCCGGCTATGATGATCACCTGAACACTACCTCTGTGTCATTCCTTCTTCACCGACTCCGTCCACACCTTTGGGGACCCCTGGACCTGCTGGGGCTGGACCCCAGCAGAGGGTCTCATTAGATTTCTTGTAGATCTCATTAAGTTTATCGGCAGTTTCTAGAAAATTATTGAAAGACCTTAAAAGTGTGGTTTTAAGCTCTATATCCTCCAATTCTGACATTTGCGTCCTGTTTCTTTGTCTCTGCATTTTTTATGCTTTCTTGGTTCAACCCCTAGTGGTCTTTGTGCGCAGTCTTGTTGTAGTTAAGCCTTGATTGTTGTCGGGGGTAATTTGACCTCCAGGCTAACTGGCTATGAGAGTCAGCTGTGTCTGCAGTGGGAGAGCTTCTGTGCTGGATCTCTAGGGCGGTGCTAATCTAGCGTTTGCCTGAGGCTATCTGGCAAATGGCTCTGCGCAGGGCTTGGGCGGGGCGGGTCCCAGGGGATCTACAGGGCAGGTGGAGGGAGCAGTTATGGCTGCTCTCAGTTCCGTCCTTAGGGGCTCTGCCTCACAGAGTCCCAGCAACTGCTGCAAACCTCGGAGAGAAAGCTGCCTTCGAGTTCCGACCGAAGCCAGACAGTCCTGCTTCTCCCGTTTGAGTCTGGGTCCCTAGAGACTCGCCCGGCTCTGGAGCTCAGAGTCTGAAACTCCCTCCCGATTGAAAACACCAACTGCGCCCTCTGCCGCCCGCTGGCTCCGCGCACTCCGCACCTGAGAATTTCACTTCAGCCCTGCGCCTCCTCTGAGTCTGGGTATGATATTCTCTTTCCTCCTAGTTGTAGAATTTCCACTCAGCCAGCCTTCCTGTGGTTCTGGATGATGTCCGTTCCATCTTTTAGGTGTATTTTTGAATTGGTTGTTCGAGGCAGCAATCCCCGGCGTTAACCTATGCCGCCATCTTGGTTTCTCCTCATTAGTTCTCTTAGATCAGAACCAATTAGAGAATGCTTAAGAAGTTGACATGCCTTTGGTACAAAATAAACTTCAACATGGCCTTATAATTTGAAAGCTGCCACAGAGTAAATGAGAAATACTATTAGACAGTTCCTGAAGCTCCTGGTTGAATTTTCCCCTCCTGAGATAGTGTGAAATCAACAAACTTGGACTCTCATCCAACAACTGGTAGAATCTAAGATACCTTGAGGAAGAAAAAAAAAAGATAATGAAGTTCCTACATTAAGAAAATATTTGAATGGACTTAAAGCCTTAGAAGATTGTTAATAGGACAATGATTAATATAATTTAATTTAACACCTAGTGTATTTCCTTAAAGTAATTATGGTCTCAAATGTAGACAGAAGAAACCTTCATTTCTAAACCTAAATGTTTTATTAAAACCACCTTTGTTAAAATAAAACACAATAAAATCATCTTACTTTTACTCCAGTGATATTTATACATCATAATACCATAATACTTCATTAAAAACCAAGTTATATAAACTTGTAGTATATAAGAAGTAGACAATGGAGGATAAGAACACATATGTAATACCTTAATCAATACAAAAAAAAGAGATGTATACAAGGTGGGCAAAAGTAGGTTTTCAGTAGTGGGTATGTGAAACAGTTTATTCTTATATTATTTGTTAATTATTGCATTATTTATTTGTATTACAACTGTAAACCTACTTTTGTCCACCCCTGTATAGTGCTACCTAAGAGACTATTTGCAAGGGTTTCTCAGCTAGATTTACTATTGATTCTACTATGAATTATTCATGCTTTAATTCATCTATCCCTTTATTACCAAAACTTATAGGAAAATAAATGTTGCTAAGTTCAGGAATGTGAAAGTGATAGAGCCTTTTTTGGTTAGTCATAATGGATCTATTGATAATCCAGAAGTTGAATATAACTGCTATTATAGCCTGGGCAGCACAGGTTATGCCTATAGAGACCCTGCAGAGGAGGCCATAGTCATTGGACCACCAGAGGTAAGGGGTAGGAGGGTGTAAAGTGAGGAAGAGCGAAGAGGAAAGAAGAGGAATTTGGGGAATGGGAAGGGAAGAGGGAGAAAGGAAAAACAGTAATGATAGTGAGTTAAAGAAATTCGAGGCCAAAAGAGAAATACATATATAGGTTAAAATTGCATATATGTAAATAAGCTGTACTGAGCAACTCAAAACTGAAAATGGAGTTGTGATTTCTCAACCAGAAAGTCAAAGAATCACAGGATTTGTTAAATTGGAAAAGGCCTTAGCACATTGTCAGTCTTACTCTTCCTACCAAGCATTGTCAGGGAATGCACTCAACATCAGAGAAATATAAGGGAAGCCCCAAATCCAGAAAATCTTAAAAAAACTGAAAAAACACACACACGTTAATCTTAGAAATCAACTTCACTCAATGAATTTGTAGAGAAATAACAGGTAAACATAGCCAAATATACATAAATACCTTTTTATAAAATTTATAAATTATAAAATTTTAAATTTATAAATATATAAATTAATAATTAAATAAATGGTTCACTATACACATAACTGTCAGAGTCCCTGAACTATACAGTTCTAATAAACTGCCTGCTTTATTGTATCATTTAAAGTTGTTTCAGCAAGCGTGTTTTCTTACCTGTTAATTTATTGATTTAGTTATATTTAAATATTATTTAACTTACTATTGTTAATTTCATTTTTTAATTATTGTCTTTTCTGTGAACTCTAATCCAAGTCAATTCTAAAAGCTGTTTTCAAAAAGTTACATGTTTTCCTAATAAGCTAGTGTGCTGGGAAACATTTTCTTTCTTTGAAATTTCATAATTAACCCATCCTACTTTATATTCATGTTCTGTGAATCATTTCAGTAGCTAATAATATTTTTTCAGAAAGTTGGATTTTTAAACATGCATATTTTAAAATGTTTAATTTGGTGAATACTATGGGCATTTTTCTTTTAAAGAACAAATTTAAGACATATAATTAAAAAGCCAGGCAGACTTGTAGCTAGGAGAGGTGGATCAGGATTTCAGGAACACCCCCTGTTCAGTTATATTATACATCGGAAAGCACCTTAAATTCTTCTGGACTCAAATTTTTAAAAATATTTTGTAAAACATATTTTTATTGATTTTAGAGAGAAAGAAAGGGAGAGAGAGAGAGAGAAACACACCCTCTACTGGGCATCCAGCCCACAATCGGGCATGTGCCCTGACTGGGAATCAAACCTTGACCTCCTGGTTCATAGGTTGGCATTAAACCACTGAGCCACATTGGCCAGGGCTGGATTGAATTTTTTAATGTAAGATAGCCTAAAGTTGTCTGCATCCAATTCTAACTTCAAAATCCTATTAGTCTTCAATTCATCTTTTATAAGAAA
>NW_006288437.1:569088-576143 GCF_000327345.1 Myotis davidii
TTATAAACAACTTTGCACCTGCAGAGACCTTTCTTTAAAACATGTCACTGATTTTCAGAGACAAGGGCAACCCATTTTCAAAGAAGACTCCCCTCAGTTTTTCTGATAAATTTGTATTTCTTGACTCATAACAGCAAAATTATCCATAATGAAAATTAAGACATTTTAAATTACATATTCAGTCAAAAATCTAACAAATCTTCATGAGACAGTAAGAATTAAGCACTTACTTTTACTTGAAGATCCTCAGAGCTTTCTGTGACATGTACAAAGAAAGCAGCACTGGCAGAGTGTTTGTGACTGCGACGGCCCGTGCATGCTCCGGAGTGTGTCTCCCAATCTGTGCCATGGCCCAGGCAGTGGCAGCCCTAACGTGATCTGGTTCTTCTGACAAGCAGACTGACAACTGGGGCACACCCTGCAGCGCTGATCAACAGAGCAAGTGTTATGAAACCAGAGCAGGATTAAATAGTCTCCCGTGTCTCTCAAACATTAGAAGAAATCATTTGGCCTTGATCCTTTCTTCCTAGATGGTTCAATAAACAAGCACAGCACAGGGGCTGTCATTTTTCAAGTCAATAAAATGACTAGAACTAATTTACCTTAATGATCTGTTACAATCCAACTACTCTACCTCTGCTAGCATGTACTTGCCAAATACAGAAGCATTTAACCAAACAACAGAAGCCACAGATTAGTACGTAGGTAAAACAGATTCCACTGGGACAAATTTTAAACGCTTAGATTTTAAAACCTTTTATTTTTCTTTGTTAAAATGTTAATTTAGAATACTTTAAAATTGCCTTTTCACTAAGTATAACAGATCCGACAACAAAATAACTACTAGAGATTTGAAATCCAATGAATAATGTGAGCCAGAATTCTATTTAAGTAACATTTAGATGAACTATATTTACTAGAACCTTTCCTACACTAGTAATTAAATTCCCATTAATTTTGGTCAACTTTTAAATGGTAGTTTTGCCCATTTTAACATGATTGTCAAAGTAGAAAGTATTACTTTTGTTACACAGATAGTGCATGCTTGTATTTTGCACTTTAGGCTTCAGTTTTATCTAAATAAAACAGAATTAACTAAAGGGCCTCAAATATATCTGTTTCTATATCTAAGGAAGAATCAAGTTGCCAAATCAAAATACAATTCCAGATTCTGTATAGGAATAACTTTCTAACTAATTTGAGACTATAATAATTATCACCTTTTAGTACCACTAAAGTCAAGGTCACACTGCTATGCTACCATAGCAAAGTCCAAATGATCATATACATTTTTTTTCTCTGTGACTTTAAATTTGGTTATTAAAACCAATTCCCTGAAGATACGCACCATATTTCTTCACTGACTTCTTTTTTCCCAACTAAAAATGTTTGTCTGTCAATACGAAAGGTCGGAACTGTCTTCAGGATGAGGGAACTTTCCAGAAAGCTCATACTCTGGGACATATCAAGACTGAAGAAGCAAGAGGAAAAGAAGTCAGCCTCCTCCACCCCACCCTCAGTAATTATGAATAGCAAACGAGATAAGAAACAAGAATGTGATTTGAAAATTTCTAAGTATTGTTTACATGTGAAGTATTTTTAGTCTTTAGAATACTATGTAGGAAAAAGAAGAACACAGAACTGTGCAGTTTGACTCAAACTGCTGCTGCCACCTTGATCTTCAACTGACTGAGACACGGAGGTGGGAGAGGCCAGCAGCCTCCTCAACAAAGGAGGGGGGCACCTCTTGGTTAGTTTGGGGAGGAAATACAGGAAGCAAAAGCAATTGCTGCTTCTTTCATCATTTTTCCTATGTATAAGGTTTCTGCGATCCACAAAAGAACCAAGAATCAAAAATCCCAGTAATATCCCCACAGTGACCCTTCAGAAGCAGCACTCCTGTTCTAGTCACTATCATAGTCTTTGGTAATAGAACAAAAGGAAAAGCGTAGGATAAAAAGCGAGCAAAGCAAAGAATTATCAAGGTAGGAAATAAAGATCTGAGGCTCCCTTTTAGTCTGAGGATTAGCGAGGGCTAAAAAAAAAAAAAAAAAAAAAAAAATCCACACTTCTGTTTAACATACAGCAGCAGGCTTTCTGCGCTGATAAGAAACCCACACCCTAGAGGGTTGGTGGAGACACTGTAAGCACACAGCCCCTGAAGCGCTCCTCAGGAGATTAATTCTTATCCATAATTCAATCAATATTTCTGAGCACCTACTATGTGTCAGGGCTACACCGTATGGTGGGTTAATACCAAGTTGTAAATTGAAATGAGGTCAAATTCCTAGAGCAAGGACACAAAACATCACTGTCTGACATGTGCTCTGAATTGCCTACATCTAAAAAGAGAAATTTAGTTCATGAAAGCTGAAGGACAGTGGATAAAAAAGGATGTCCCAGCCATTGTCATCTCCTACCCAAATGACAGGTAAGGGGAGAATGACCACTAGGCATGTAATTTGTAACAGTTGTCTTTAATCAAAGTATGCTTTACATATTTGTAAATATATAGTCAGTCCTTCAGGATACAAATACACTGAATAGTTCAATACAAGTAATACTAATACTCGGAGGTATGGATATTTTGTAGATATTAAATACTGAGTAAAACTTTAAACTGCCTACAAAGTAAACCTTACTTCAAGCATTGCTTTTAGAAACTTACTAATTAGCCTTGAAAACAGGCTGAAAAATTCTTCAAGTTCCTTTCATTCTGGTCAGTTGCATTTTATAATCTATGGGAGAGTATTACTATGGTTCTGTCTTAGAATATCTCACTGCAATAACTAGATGAAAAGCAAGCAAGAACAAACCTTGCTAATGATCACCGCCATTGCCAGGTTCTCAGAATGAGCCGCCACATAACCAAGCATCATGATGCCTTATGTTTCCTTTGCAAGATCCAATGCAGTCAATCATGGCGGCAACTCCTGCGTTCAGTGTCAGCTGCAAAAGCTAAGGGAAATGTTGATGTTAAGGGAAAGGAAGGAGAGTGCAGTAATTGTGACGGTAAAGCGTAAGATGATCTTTAAACATGACTTTAATATTGCCAAACATTTTTACTTAGGACCTAAAAACACCTGGTGAAATTTGAAATATGATTTAGTGAAATTACTCTACTTATTAAAAAAATATACAAGTATAATAATCCTATTTTGAATGTATAAATATACCCACTGTATGGAGCTTACTCTGTGCTTCAATTTTCATGCAGCTATGGCACAACTTTTATCCCTATTTTAATAGATGTCAAAATTCCTCACCTAGACACTAAGCCTAGGGCTAGTTCATAACTAGCTAACTACTGAAAGCCCCAATCACAATTGTGAGTATGAAGCAGATTACTCACTGAATGCTGAACGACAATGTCAGACTTGAAGTATCCTAGCCTAATTATCCCCCTTGCGAACAATGGTTACTAGCTATTTACACTTCAAAAATAAGAAATCTCAACCAAGATGTTAGGTGAAATAAAGAATGAGGACTTTAAACCTTAAACTTTAAATGAAATTGATTAGTCATAACATACACAGGAAAAAGATACAACTGCAGAATCCACCCTATTCCTTTGGCATCTAAGAACTCAGAGGGGGAACCACCACGTAAGACCAGCTACTAGAGCAGTCATTCTAGGCTAGGGGCCTGGTGGTCTCTCCCGCCTGCAACTGGACAACCTCTTACTATTCCCAGCTGACCTAAAATGACAAGAATGGCAAAGGTCTACAGTCCCCACAATCTAGAAATGGAAAGCAGGAAATGATTAGAAACTGAGATTTCTGTCTCAAACTCCATTGATATAACCCAGTAAGGTTCTCAACAAGGGACACTTTTGTCCCCTGAGAAATATTTGGCAACATATGGAGACACTTTTGACTGTCACAGTGAAAAAAGATATTACTGGCAGGGGCCAAGGATGCTGCTAAATATTCATCCTACAGTGTACAGGGCAGTCCCACACAACAAAGAATTATCTAGTCCAAAATGTGCATAGTGCTCACAGTGAGAAGCCCTGACCTCACCAAATCGTGTGGCACAGCACCTGGGCCTTGTATACAGCTGGTGTTTTACTTTACAAAGAAAACTAATATTATTGTGTTTAAAAAGCTTTTTATTTTTACCTTGGCTGTATGTTGTGCTATCTTCTTAATTAAAATAGAAGCATTTTTCTTCATGTATTCATCTTTGTCTCTCAGGCAGGTAGGTACAACTGGAAAAATCTCTGCTTCAGCCACCATTTCTGCCAGACCCACAGACTGTTTTGCCACCCGAGAGTGGAAAGGACCTGAGGCTGTCAAGCGAAAACCAAAATAAAACAAAGCATCACATAGAGTCCACTGCAGAGATCAGGTATAATTTAAATAGCTTAATATGGTCAAATTCCTTTATAAAAAGAAAAAACAATTACATTTGTAACATAACTTAAGATTTCTGAGTTTTGAGACATTCTCATCCTAGTCTTATACCTAAATACTGAATTTCTTAAATTCCCTACTTTCCAAATTAAATGTCTTAGTTTTCTGTGGACTATTTAAATCTCTATTACAGATGATCAAAGAATATGACTTCTGGGTAAATACTATTTCTTAATTATGCAGTACTTAAATCATTAATTTACAATACATGTGGCAATATAGTACAAAAAAGATCAGGCAGAACTAACATCTTATTTTTGGTATAATGCTGTAACATTTCAAAGAACTTTCCATGTATGCTTAGTTAATATTAGCTATTTCAAAACCTTATAGGATATAACAAATTATTAGCATACAAAAGTATAATTGGTAACTATTAACTGAAAATCAGATTTTAGAAAGCTATAAAAAAGACAAACATAAATATGACAATTTTCATAAGAAATTTAAATATAATTAGTGGTGAGCTAGAAAACCTTTTGGTGCCTTCCCACCTGATTAATGAGATTCAATCATTAATGTGATTCCTTATTTTAGCAATTAATGTTAGTACTAATGCTACCTCTAATTTTTAACATTGCACAAATTTTTCCCAGTCATGTCTTTATTATATAATCCTTACAGCGTAATTTCCACACACTAAATACATAATATAGTCACATCTGTTTTCAATAATAATTTATAAATTATTTTTGAAAATACATTAAACCATACACATTTTCCATTAGATTAACAGAAATCTGTTTTTTAACTTATCTTTAAATACCTTTAATTTAGCAGCAGAGGTCAGAATCATCTGGGCTTAGTGAGCAGTAGCTCCTGCATCCACTACTGTCTGTGCTAACTCTGGAGAATGCTTTGAAATATCACTGAGGTCCGAAGCAGCAATCCTTTTCAAAGCCATTTCTGGCTCCTGGATACAAAGTACTAACAGAGGAACTGCTCCGCATCCACCACAGCTTGTGACAGTTCTGTGGGTCCAAGAAAAGTAATTAAGTGAGTATGGGTGACTGACCCTTGTGCAAGCCATTTTTCTCCCTGACAGATACAGCAAAGAAAAAAAGGGGAGGGTACTTCACTGTCTCGACATCTGCATTTCAAATCAGCCTTCCTGGTTTCATAAACCATGTGGACCAATCCTGAGCTGAAAAGAATACAGGTCAATAGATGGACCTCCATTTACATGAACACATTTGAGGTAGATTAGGCTGAAATGGCTTGTTATTCTTTTTTTTTTTTTTAAGAGAGTAAGCAGATGTCAGCTGTTTAAGCTCTGACAATTCTGCACTTCTCCGTAGGCAAGCTTTTTATGCATGGTTTACAATAACAGAAAATTAAAGTACCAAAAATTTACCAACCACACTAATTAGGCAGTATTTTGTACTATTTACATGAGTAAACATTAACATGAATCTTGTGCTAATAATGTTGAGTTTTAAATTCCATTCATCTTACAGTATTTTTTAAAGAGTTTTTAAAAATATTATATAAAATTAAAAGGTGCATTTTTATTATACATATAAAAACACTTTCAAAATGAGATCTATGACTAAACAGCATACTTTAATATATATAAATGTTGATGTTAAGATATTTATCTTAACCATTTTACTTGTCAGAAACAAACATCTTTTGAATATACACATTGATTTACTTGTGTGCCCAAGAATAACAGCTATAAAAATAACACATTTTAAATTTTAGATAATGAGAAATAGGCAGACCCATATAATATGTATGTAGAAAGACATTTTTTGAGAAGCATAAAGCACAACACATAGTTACAACATTCTACTGTCATTATATTCATGGCCTCCCTTACTTAATCACAGATACCCATATCTATAATCTCTTCTTTTCAACTTATATTTTAATTTTTCCACATATGTTGTGCCCTGACAATTTATGTCTTAATAGCCAAACTATCCATTCAGCATATCACTTAAAATCTTTAAAAAATATATGGTGTTTAATTTTTCAAAAGATGAGTACTATCACATTATCTAAAAGGGAATAATGCTAGAAAATACAAGTTAGCATCCAATATTTGTTTTTCTTAAATTATTACAATTATCTTAGAAGTCCCAATATTGTATAAACCATTCATTCTTTCATTAAACAAGTATTATTGGAAGGTCTGTATGTGCCAGATGCTTTCAATGCTAGTGTAGATGACAGACTTCTACAAATTAACACTAAATTGATTAGTGAATATGTTTCAATTTTTAAAATCTAGTGTGAAATATGAAATACAATGAGAAGTCAATATATAATATCAAGAACCAGAGGCAGATAAAAATGTTTCTTTTAAAGAAAGACAGCAGCAACAGCAGACTGGAATATCAACCTAGTATTGTAACATTCCCCAGAAGCATCTCTGAGATTCTACTGCAATTGCATGAAGACCAACATGACAGCAGGTGAAACAGGTGATCACTGTTTCTCTCTCTCCCCCATCCCACCCAGAGAAAACGGAAAGAAATATAAAGTGTGGTATTATATGTGATTTCTAGATATAATTTTCATATTTTATGTTAATTATTAACATGTTAATTCAATTCCATCTAAATTTTACAGGTGTTGTAATATCAGCTTTATTGTATATATTTGAGGGCACCTAGGATAGATATAGATATATAT
>NW_006288437.1:576237-579736 GCF_000327345.1 Myotis davidii
CAACCAAAGGACTTGTATGCATGCATATAAGCATAACCAATGGACATAAGACACTGGGGGATGGGGGAGGCTAGGGGACTGTCTTGGGCGGGGGGAAAAAATGGACACATATGTAATATCCTTTGTAATAAATAATAAAATTAAAAAAAAAAGAAAATGCAGGAGACTACAACTGTTTAAAAGTACTATTAATAAAAATTTAAGGTTCTTTAAAAAAAAATCCATTATCTTTGTGATCCCCACACATTTTATTCTTTTTTAAAGTGTATTGATTTTAGAGAGAGAAACATCAATTTGTTCCACTTATTTACGCATTCATTGGTCAATTCTTGTATGTGCCCTGACCAGGAATCGTACCTACAACCTTGGTGTATTGAGATAGCACTCTAACAACTCAGCTACCCAGCCAGGGCTTATCCTTTTCTTTCTTTTTCAATCCTCACCCAAGGACATGCATAGAGAGAGGAAAGGAACTAGAGAGAGATCGACGTGAGAGAGAAACATTGGTCAGCTGCCCTCAGCATGCTCCCCAACTCGGGGTCAAACCCGCAACCCAGGTATGTGCCCTGACTGGGAATCAAACTGGCAACCCTTTGGTGCGTCAGAAGACGCTCAACCAACTGAGCCACTCTGGCCGGACCTTATCCTTTTCTTAAATAACAAAATGCTATGTCCTCCTTTACCTGAACTCTATAATGTTAATAAAAAGGCAAACACTGTTCTTTTAATTTGTTACCCAATTCCATCCTAAACTGTCTTCTGTTCTCTCTAACGTAGTGATGCTACATGTGGGGAAAGCTGGGATATCATTGAAGAAAGATTTATCATGAAAGTAATGAAGCATTCAAGGACCTGATTGGAGCTAGTGATTTTGTGCTTGTGATTTCCTATAATTTACATCTCCAAATTTAGACAATTCTACAAAACTGGTATCTGCATAATGCACACCCTACTATATCACAGGCTTTTTCAACCTGCCTCCTATCACTACTCTTTCTCCTATGGCATATCTTTGTCATCTTCCCTACTATTGCTTCCTCTGGCATTTAGATGCCAGGGACTGTTAGTGTCTACCCAATAGCCTTTGTCAGCCAGGGCATGGGCTTATGAACCAATAGTGGCCAACGGGATCTGAATAGAAATCAGCTAAAAGCATCTGTAAGTTTTCCTCAGTCATAAACAGAGATACACAGGAGGAAACACTGCCTCTTTGCCAGACATGAACATGTCTGCTAATGGCATCTGGAACTCCTACATCCATCTTGCAATTATAATGAAAGAAATGACCAATATGCTGAGGATGGCTGAGTACAACAATGAAAAACACCTGGGTCTTCCATGATACTGTTCAGCTGCATAACCAACCTTGGAGCTGCCCTGATTCTGAACTTTTGTCATCCTATATAATAAAGAGGTAATATGCAAAT
This sequence comes from Myotis davidii, assembly GCF_000327345.1. NCBI lineage: Eukaryota > Metazoa > Chordata > Mammalia > Chiroptera > Vespertilionidae > Myotis > Myotis davidii. Next base: position 577,665 of record NW_006288437.1, read on the forward strand.
TGACCCTCACACCCTCGTGTCACAAGATGGTCACCCCCATGTCATCACAAGATGGCCACCCCCATGTTGTCACAAGATGGCCAGCAGGGGAAGGAAGTTGGGGGCGACCAGGCCTGCAGGGGAGGACAGTGGGGGCGATCCAGCCGGCAGGGGAGCAGTTAGGTGTCAATCAGGCTGGCCGGGGAGTGGTTAGGGGGTAATCAGGCTGGCAGGCAGAAGTGGTTAGGAGCAATCAGCAGGCGAGTGGTTAGGAACCAGCAGTCCCGGATTGTGAGAGGGATGTCTGACTGCCAGTTTAGGCCCGATCCCACAGGGCCTAAACCTGCAGTCGGAGATCCTCCATGGTGTCCAAGATTGGGGAGGGTGCAGGCTGGGCTGAGGGACACTCATCTCCCCTTCCCCCCACTGCACGAATTTCATGCATGGAGCCTCTAGTGTAAAATTTAAAATGTCCTTATTGTTTGAGCCACTTGTAGTTGATAATTCTGTAACTTACAGCCAAAAGCATCCTCATGTAATTCTGTCCTCTTCTGTGTTTAGTGTAAGTGCATATTTTCCTCTCTTCCTTTAGTCCCTGAGTGTTCATTAAGTGCTTACTATGTGCTTACTATGTGCTAGAAACTTGACCAGATGTTGAGGAAGCAGAATAATAGAGTAAAACATTATCTGTTCTAAAAGACTCTGCTAGGTGCTCAGAAAACAAAAACAAAAAACAGTGACCCAAGAATTTATCTTTCATATCTGAAAATATCTTAGCCTCATTTTAAATTTTAAGTGAATCTTCAGGAAGTATTTTTTTAAATCCTCACACAAGGATATGTTTGATATGTTTTACTAATTTTAGAGAGAAAGGGGAAGAGAGGGAGGAAGATAAAGAGAAACATTGATGTATGAGAGAAGCATCATTCAGTTGCCTCCTGTATGTTCCCCCACCAGAGATTGAATCCGCAACCTAAGTTGTGCCCTGACTAGAAATCGCACTGGCAACCTTTTGGTGCTCAGAATGATGCTCCAACCAACTAAGCTACACCAGCCAGGGCAAAAAAAAGATTAATTCTTAAAAATTACACCTTCTGCCTGGCTGGAGTGGCTCAGTGGTTGAGCGTCAACCTATGAACCAGACGTCAGGGTTCGATTCCTAATCAGAGCATATGCCTGGGTTGTGGGCTTGATCCCAGTGTGGAGCACGCAGGAGGCAGCCAATTAATGATTCTCTTTCATCATTGATATTTCTATCTTTCTCTCCCTCTCCCTTCCTCTCTGAAATCGATAAAAATATATTAAATTTTTTAAAAAATTACACGTTCTATTGCGCAATAACAACTGACATAATTATATACTATTAATAGCAAACAAGATTAGTAGTAGTTATGCAAATAAAAATGCAGAGAAAAAGAAGCTATATGTTATAGCAACATACTACAGTATTTACACTGCGTTTATGGTACTATTGGGGATATATTTTTCTTCTATTTGCCAAATTTTCTTCAATGTAATTACATATTTCTTTTCCTTTAGTTGATTTTTGGGGAGAGAGAGGGACAGAGAAACACTGTCATGAGAATGAAACATCAATGGGCTGCCTCCTGCACATGCCCCAACCAAGGATGGGACCTCACTGAGAAACAAACCAGCAACCTTTCAGTGAGTGCACTGAATGACACATAACCAACTGAGCCACACTGATCAGGGCTGCATATATATATTCTCTTTTTTTTTTTTAAGTAAAAGATATATGAGCATGTTTTTTGTCCATACATGTAGCTTTCACTAGGGCTAACTATATTAACACATTGTGGACTAGTAGTTTTATTGCTAGCTTTACCCAGCAGCCAGATAAGTTTCTATTGAACCAGCACAAAAAATGTTTTACATAAATGTTAAAGACACACTTTAAAATTAAATACCCATTGCATTTTCAAGTTATTAATTACATGTTCTTACAAGCTAATATCTCTTTAAAGTATGATACTTTGTAAAACACTGTGTAATATGAAGCAAGAATTCTTGTGATCGGTCCACAATGTGTTAACATTACTATAACAATCCTATCTAATAAAAGAGAAACATGG
>NW_006288437.1:581059-583033 GCF_000327345.1 Myotis davidii
TATATCTGCTTTTTTTTTTCTTTAAAGAGTGAAGACCTGCCTCTAGTCCTATATAATAAAAGGCTAGTATGCAAATCAACCGAACAGTGGAACCACCAGTCACTATGATGTGCACTGACCACCAGGGGTCAGACGCTCAATGTAGGAGCTTCCCCCTCATGGTCAGTGCACTCCCACAGAGGGAGTGCCATTCAGACAGAAGCCAGGCTCACAGCAGGGGTGGCAGGAGCTTCTCCTACATCTGCAGCAGCACTAAGGATGTCTGACTGCTGGCTTAGGCCCGCTCCATACCTAAGCTATCAGTCAGATATCCCCCAAAAGCTCCCAGACTCCAAGAGGGCACAGGCTGGGCTGAGGGACACCCCACTCCTGACTGCATGAATTTTGTGCACCAGGCCTCTAGTAAATAAATAATAAAAGAAGAGACAAATAAACATAAACATGTTGGCTTATTTCTCAATATGGCAGAAAGTTTCTTATTTTTAAAATGGTAGGAATCACCTGGCAGGATGTGGCTCAGTGGTTGGACATTGATCTATGAACCAGGAGGTCACAGTTCAATTCCTCGTCAGGCCCAGGTTGTGGGCTCAATCTCCACTGAGGGGTGTGCAGGAGGCAGCTGATCATTGATGTTTCTGTCTTTCCCTCTCCCTTCCTCTCTGAAATTAATAAAAATATATTTTAAAAAGAAAATGGTGGGGATGTATGTCTCCTTTAAAGAAAATATTAAGACTATGTAATTATTCTTCAAAGAATTTCTAATATACACTAAAAATATTTTCCATTTACTTTTTCACACTTCCCCTCTTGCCTTAATCCATGCCTACTATATTTAAGTTAAAATATTACATTTTTTAAATGTTAAGGGTTATTAATAATTTTTAACATTTTTAGATTGCAAATTGTCAGAGAGAATAAACTTAGTTGCACCTTGCATGGCCAAAAAATAATAAAACCCATTTATTATTACATTGTAGACAACTGAATATACAGTCTTCAAATTTTCTGGTCAGTTGTCTTCAACTAGTTCTAACTAGTTCTATTGGACCTCAGGAATAGGTCATTGTTGAATGAAGGAACTGAGGCAGCCTCCTCAACAAGGATTGGTGGTGGGGGTCATCCCACCACAGTTCTGTCTGTCTCAGATTTTCCATGGTTCTTTCTAATAACATTTATGAGGCTTAAATTGTTTGACTATTAATAATGTGAAAATTTGGGGTGACAACTCTGATTCTTAAACAGTTGCTTTCTTCTTATTTTATTCTGCATTGTTCTTGGAACATAGATTTTTGTTTTCAGATTTCCCCCAAATCCCCCATTCTATATAATAAAAGCTTAATATGTTAAGTGTCTGGTCATCCAGTCATCTGTTCAGCCAATCAAAGCGTAATATGCTAATGATATGCTAAGGCCGTTCAACCAGTCTCTATGACATGCACTGACCACCAGGAGGCAGACACTCTAACCGGTAGGTTAGCTTGCTGCTGGGGTCCAGCCAATCATGACTGAGTGAGATGGGCCGGACATGCCCTGGAGCCCTCCTGAGGTCCCTCTCTGGCTGGCCAATTTCTTGTGTCCCGCCCCGGCCCTGATCATGCACCGGTGGGTTCCCTCAGCCTGGCCTGCGCCCTCTCGTAATCCACAACACTTTGGAGGATGTCAGAGAGCTGGTTTCAGCCCAATCCCACAGGCCAAGCCAAGGGACCCCATTGGTGCATGAATTCGTGCACCAGGCCTCTAGTAAAAAAAAAAAAAAAGACTGAGCTTGTAGTGCTCTCACTGACAGGTGTGAAGTGTTACCTTTTAAATGGATCAATATCTTCTATTTAGAATAATAAAGCTCAGTATAACTTCAGATTTAATTTTAAAACAAAACAAGATGAATAAAAGGGGGAACTTTTAAGATCAATAACATTTATAAAATTAATACTATCTAAAGCTGGATGAATGGATTATTAAAATGACTTCTTGCTG
>NW_006288437.1:583070-589203 GCF_000327345.1 Myotis davidii
GCAGACAGGCCCCAGCAACATATAATAGGCATGACTATAATGGGTAAAACTAGCTGAATCAGGCAAAAGTGATTTTGCTTTAGTTCCCACAATGGCCTCAATCCTTCCTCTTAACTGTTATTTATGGCTAGTTCTTTGTGTAGATTAAGAGTGGTAACTGAAATGTCCACAAGGCCCAGGCAAGTAACTAGAATAGTGAAGCCAGAGGGTGTAAGAAAAATACCCAGTTGAGGAGCAGCAATAGACTGAAAAGTGATGGCACCAGCTACAGAGCAGCAGTTACTCAGCTGCAGCACAGTGTGGCCAGGTAGGAATATACTGTTGTCAGATCTTTGGATTTTTTAAGAGAAGCCAAAAATCTGATTTTTAATGTGAAATTGCCTGGTTTTTAAGTGTTAGCAATTTTTTTTAAATTTTCTTTTTTAAAGAATGCTGTAGGAGACAACATAACGCAGGTGAAATAAAGAACATCCACTTGTGGACCAACTACACCCTGCAACTGCCATGTATAATGGAGGCTTACCCCTCATACCTTCTAAAGGGCTTTGGGTGGGGGCTGGGGGTGCTTTCTGGGTGTGGGAAGGTGATGTTCTTTCTACCTTTGATTCTTGCAGTCATGTTTTGGAGTCATAAGAGAAGAACCACTCAAGTGGTTACATAGAAAATAAAAAATTAAAAAAGATGAAAACCTAAAAATTGGCCAAAAGGGGGGGGGGGCGGTTAATCTAAACATATTAATCTCAACTAATCTTTCGGCTCACAAAGCAGATATAGGAGAGAATTAAAGCAAAATTGACTGATCCATCATGAGAACTCATAAAAAGAACTCAAAATGAAGAGATCCTCCAAAAGAAATAAAGGAAGGAAATAGAGATAACTAGGTATTTAGCAACCTAATTTAAAAATAATCATGCATATCAAACACCTCAGGAATTCTAATTTCTTTTAACTTTATTGCTTTTTAATTTATTTTTTCAAACAATACTTCTAACTCACTGTTCCTAAGCCCTACAAAAAGTTCTACAGTGGAGCCTTGACTTACGAGTTTAATTTGTTCCGTGACGGAGCTCGTAACTCAAATTACTCATATGTCAAATCAATTGTAACCATTACAATGAATTGAAATGCCATTAATCTGTTCCGGACACCCCCAAAACACCACAATTGTTTTGTTAAATGTTTTTTAAATAAGAAAAATGTATTTAAAAATAACGATATTGTATAAAAACACAATACTGAACAATAGAATGTAGTGCAATAAACTTGTTTTATTAATTTAATGTACAGCATTTACCTTGAAAATCAAACGACTTAAAGATGCTGATGGAGTTGGAGGAGAAAGGCTGAACTGAACAACTGAATAACTGAATCTTATTTGCTGATTTTTGCCCTTTTCGCCACGCTTTCATCACTTTCATCTACAGGAGTTTTAGATAAAAACCTGTCCAATGAGATCTGTTTCATTCTCCCTTTCAGAATATTTCTGAAATGAGTTAGGCAGGTGTCATTAAATAGCTCCATTGCACGCCCCGTTGCAATTTTTTCTGGGTGTTTCTTTTGAATAAAGTCTGAAAGTTTCTCCCACATTCCCAACATTTCCTTTATCTCACTTATAGAGATAACCTCCTCCTCCTCCTCCTCCGTGTCATCTGTTTCCTGCAAAACCTCCGTGTGCTGCTGCGTCTGTAGCTCCTTTAGCTCCTGCGTTGTCAGTTCCTTGGAGTGCTCCTCGATGAGCTCGTTGATGTCACCTTCCTTTATATACGCGCTCACTGCCTCACCATGTCTGACAACACAGTGAATGCCGGTCCTCTTTTTAAAATTTTCGAACCAGCCCCGACTGGCTTTAAACGGCTCGCCCGATGCCTTGTCCATTGAAGTGCCTGGGGTCTGCTGCAGCAAATCAGCGTAAATAGCTCGTGCCTTCTCGCAGATTATAGCCTTCGTCACGGTGTCTCCTGCGAACTGCTTCTCCGTTAACCACACCATCAGCAGCTTCTTCATATTTTCATGGATAGATGTCTGCTGTTTAGAAATTATTTTAACGCCCTTGGCTGGAGTTGTAGCCTGTATCGACTCCTTCTGCTTCAGTATGGTGCAGATCGTAGAAGTGCTACGCTCATACTGCTTTGCCAAGTCAATTACACGCACACCTTGGTCATGTTTTTCGACAATTTCTTTAATTCAATGCACATCATCCACTTCTCAGCACTGTCCGTCACACTTACTTTCTTCAGATCCGTGGTTGAAAAAACGAAGTTTTGCAAAATAACTGCAAGCACAAATGCGAGCACAACACCGATGCTTCAACTAAGAGCTAACCGCTTAAAGTGAACAAGTGAGCACGTGATGCTGGGCTGATGTTGTGGCGTTCACTGTGATGTTCGCTGCGCCAACTAGCGGTGGGGTATCTGAAGCTGGCTCATAACCCGAATTTTAGCTCACAACTCAAAGCAAAAAATCGGCCAAGCTCGTATCTTGAAAAGCTCGTTAGCTGGGACACTCGTAAGTCAAGGCCCCACTGTATTTTGTTTCATTAAAAAGTAAAAGAATGTCAAGAATTGTCATTTATCCAAATTTACATGGCCTTATTGATCAGTTTAAAGATAGGTTGGTATTTGCATCTAGCTTTAAAACATATAGCTATATCCCTTCAAAATCTTTTTGAAATATATTTAAAATGTGGCTACCGCTTACAATGTTAATCTTATTTATAATAGTCACCATACTCAACCAAAGTTTTCATGATTTGATGAAATTATAGTAGAAACAAATATGCTGTTGCAATTGCCAAAGCTGTTTATATACTGCCCATACTCCAATATGATTTTATAGTGAAGAAAATGAATTACTTGGAGTCAGAGCTTTACAAAATATACTTTTGCACCTAAAATTTTTTCATTTGTTTTCCACTTGCTTTTATATAATATTGCAACCTTGCTTTTATATAATATTCACCTACCTACAACTTTGCATTCTGCTTTTTAAAAACTTAAATGAAAAAATGCATATTTTAGCATTCAAACTTCACTGGCATTCACACTTTACTCCGCCCCGGTTTTAGATAAGTCCCTGACTCAAGGAGCTCAGGTCATGGAGGAGACTAAGTAGTAAGGGGCCACTGGTGCCCGGGTGGAATTCTCTACAGAGGAAGGAGAAACAGAAAAGGGAGACAGAAATGAGACTTTGGTCTACGGCCATACCAGCCTGAATGCGCCCAAATCCTGTCTGATCTCGGAAGCTAAGCAGGGTCGGGCCTGGTTAGTACTTGGATGGGAAATGAGCCTTTGAATGGTTAAAAAGTTTACATGATATTTTTATAAAAGTGGTCAGCAGTTTTTAGTGTGACTCCCTCCGAGTTATTCCTTGAAGCTACCCATGGGCTTCCACTGTCCACTTTTATTCCTGATGATGAAGCCAGGCCAACATTTTTAATAACTGTATAATATTCCACTCAGGAAATATGCCATTATAAAGTACAATATAGTGAACTTCTTTGCACTTCAACCACTCTTCCCTCTGACAGCTGTCAGTCTGTTCTTTATCTACCAGTATGTTTGTTTCTATTTTGTTCATTTATTTTGTTCATTAGATTCCACATATGAGTGAAATCATGTTCTTGTCTTTCTCTGACTGGCTTATTTGAAATTAATTTTAATAATATAGTACATTATTTAACATAATATATACAAAATATTATAATTTCAACATGTAATTAATATCTTAAATTTTAATGAGATATTTAACATTCTCTTTTCATACCAAGTGTTGGAAATCCAATGTATATTGTATACTTACAGCACAACTCAATTAATCTGCTACATTTTTATTGGCATATTCTAGTCTCTATTTAGATTTTAAAAGGTTTACAGTCGAAAAGTTAGTTCACATACCAAAGTTGTTCTTATCATGCCTAAAAGCATTACAATAATTTATAATCAATTTTTAAATTTATATTAATTAAAAGTAAATAAAATTAAGAATTTAGTTCCTCAGGTACACTAGTCACAATTCAAATAACATGTAACTAGTGGCTACCATATTGGTAAAACTGTGGTGTAAATCAAAGGAGATATAGAGAAATATTCCATGACACAAAGGGTTAAGTAGCTACAATTAGTTCAAGGCCAGAGTTCTATCCTGAGCAAAATGCTTTGATGCAGATAACTTATACTACATTTTTATAGCAAGCTGGTTTATTCATCCACAACCACAGATAAGAGCAAAGTAAGCCCCCAAAATTAACTGTGCAAATGCATCAGACAACATAGTAATTTCACAGCAACTATTTCCTGTAGACCATGAATCTTAAAATTTTTAATAAGAAGATGAACATGACTTATGTCAAAGTACAATTCTTGCGCTAACGAAGTCCAAAGCTTTTAATAAGCTAAAGTCTCTTGTAGATGTTTGTGAAATGCTAATTAAAGTACTTTCAAATTTCAGTAAGTACATTATGCCTAATGTGCTTCTAGCAATTCAAATGTAAATAAATGTAAAATATAAATAAAAGTGTGTTTTCCCTCAATATCTAAAAGATGTTAGGAGGATTTATACACTGACTGGAATGGAAAATAAACCAAGTTTGAGAAACAATTTTGTTCAAACTAAAAAAATACATTATGATGCACTGTTCAAACCTGATTGATGAAACCACTAGGATACAAACACCCTTCTCTTTATTCACTCAGCACACACATTTAGTGACATTTCTTGCACAGGGAACAAGCCTCAGACTAAAAGAATGTTAGGGGCCAGTCCAGCAGTTAAGCATCAGTCCAGGAACCAGGAGGTCACCTGTTCAATTCCCAGCCAGGTTGCGGGCTCAATCCCCAGTAGGGGGAGTGCAGGAGGCAGCTGATCAATGATTCTCTCTCATCATTGATGTTTCTCTCTCTCTCTCCCTCTCCCTTCCTCTCTGAAATCAATACAAATATTTTTTTAAAAAAATAAAAAGAATGTTATGTGCCATCAGATAGAGAAATATTGTGTGGGGTAGAAGGCTAAGTGTCTGAAATGTTTTTTGGTGATTATAATGATGATGGTGATAAAGAAATTGTTTGCTAGCCTCATATATAAAGTTCTCAGTGATTTAGGGATCTGAGATTACAGAATTATATTTTATTGTTCCATATTCTGAATTATAAAAAAAAAGCCAAAAAAATTCCCAGAAGACTTTATTAACCAAGAGTTCATAACTTTAAAAATCACAATAAATAAAAATACAAAGAATTTACAACATATGTTTTTACTAGCATACAAACTAACCCCCAAAATGACTAACAAATTAGGTAACTACTGAGTAATGTTATAATTAAAATGTTAATGTTTAATACACTTGGGTTCTCTTCTCTGCCCAAAGAACATAGAAGAGACATTTCTTTTCTTTTTTTGACTTATTTTTTTCTTTATTGATTAAGTTATTACATATGTGTTCTTATCCCCCCATTGCCATTGCCCCCCCACACTGCTCGTGACCTCACCCCCTAGTGTCTGTGTCCATTGATTATGCTTATATGCATGCATAGAAGTCCTTTGGTTGATCTCTCCCCCTTCTCTCCACCCTCTCTTGCCTTCCCTTTGAGGTTTAAAGGTCTGATTGATGCTTCTCTGTCTCTGGATCTGTTTTTGTTCATCAGTTTATATTGTTCATTATATTCTACAGATGAGTGAGATCATGTGATATTTATCTTTCTCTGACTGGCTTATTTCGCTTAGCATAATGTCCTCCAGTTCCATACTTTATCTTTTTTCATTTACAACTAAGTAAATAGGAGAGTATTTGTGGAAATAAATGCTAGTATTAGAATAAAAATAGGTATCTACACTAATAAAAGAGAAACATGGTAATTGGCGTACGACCGCTACCTTTCCCATTGGCTAATCAGCCAGATATGCAAATTAACTGACAGCCAAGATGGCGGCCGGCAGCCAGGCAGGTTGAAAATAACATGTGGCTTGCTTGCTTCAGTAACGGAGGAAACGAACATTCCCCACCTGCCATTTGAAACCTGCAGTTGAAACATTTTAACAAATATAGAAGCTAAAAAAAAAACCCAGAAACCAGCTTTCAATGAACTGGGATCTCAGAGCTGGAGTCAGAGCTGGAGTTGATACAGAGTTTCAATTTGAG
>NW_006288437.1:590287-598041 GCF_000327345.1 Myotis davidii
CTCTCATAAACATGATTTGCCTCTATGCGTGTTTTTCAAACCCTCCAGGATAAAAAAAAAATGTTATAAAAAGAATAAGATGGAACAGAAATCAACATTATCTACAGGCATCTGTGAAGATAGTTGTCTGTAGGGCTTTTAAAGTAATTTTTAATTACTAGGCTCTTGTCCCCTTCCCCCATCCATCCTTATCTACTCTAAGTCACACCCTACAAAGTCCCTAGTTAAATCAGATATTTCTTAATAACATGTGGATTTTTAAAAAGTTAATGACTGCTTCCTAAGCCTCTTCCACACAATTTACGATGTTGGTAATTATATATAGGTGGTAAATGGCATGAGAAGAATATTTGCAAAAATTCTGAATTTTAAAATTGCATTCTCCTTTAATCATTTCATCATTCTCTATAAGGGGGAAAAGAATCAGGCTGGCCAGCTCTGAATCTTTCCTTACATTATTTACTTAGTGAGTAGGAAACACTCTACTAAATGTTTCTGTAGTGTCCACACCAGCCATTTCCTAGAAGCACCACTCATCTTTGGCCGCCACAATCTCCTCTCTGAACTGCTACTTAGCTAGAATAAAACTCCTCATTTGATTTAGGTCCTAAGGATATAAATCAGGTCTATGAGAGAAAGAATAGTCACACATGTGAGAACCAGCCATCAGGGATTAAAACAGAGGTATCTGGTGAGACTTTCAAATAGAAGAAGGAGGTTAAAACAAAGACTTATGAGCTCTCATACACTTTTCTTTCTCACACCATAAAAATGAAAAATCTCTGAATGGTTTTGAGTAACTGCCAAGCAGTTCTACCATAAATTGCTATCTGACCAGAATAAATCCTGTAACCTTCTCTACTTCAGTTTCCTCATCTATAACATGACAATTCTATCAATAACTGAAATGTTTTAGAACATGTAATCAAATATATTCCTGTTTGCCAGCTTGAGAACAGCCAAAATTTACTAAAGACCAAGTTTACAAAAGACAGCATTTTTAGCTAAAGCTCCCAAAATAAAAAATTAGAACTTATTTTTTTTTTTAGCCCAAATGTGGAAGATCATTCATACATAAAGTACTTATACGACTCCCCTTCCTCACACTTTCAGCCAATATATAGGCTATTGTCTTCACGTCACCAAGTACCCTAATTGCTGCCACACTCTGAACAGGAGTTCATTGGAAGCACTCCTCCACAGGCTGCTGTCCTGCAAACAGTAACCAGGCCAGACAGAGGCTGCCAGGGAGCAGGAAGGAGGGCCAGGAGCAGAGGGAAGCACTTTTCTGGGAAGCACTGTGGCTCCACAGCCCCATGGTTCCTTCGGCCTCACCCTCACACTTCCAGCCACCAGGGTCCTCGCCTTACTACTCGTACCTCCAAAGCAAGACTAATCTTTAGAAACAGTGAGAGTTTTGACATTGATTAGAATAATTCTGCAGCGTGGGAAAGTGGGTAGAAGAAGAGACAACCAATACGAGAAGAATTCTTTCAGCCTTTATCAATAAGCAGGAAAAAATATAAAGATATAACATCTTCAAAGTAAGAGGTACTTTTATCAGTGTATTCAATAACTGGTGGTTCAATCATAAAAATTTAGCTCTAGCCGGCTTGGCTCAGTGGATAGAGCGTTGGCCTGTGGACTGAAGGGTCCCAGTTTCGATTCCGGTAAAGGGCACATGCCTGGGTTGCGGGCTCGATCCCCAGTAGGGGATGTGCAGGAGGCAGCCAATCAATGATTCTCTCTCATCACTGATGTTCCTATCTCTCTCTTCCTCTCTGAAATCAATAAAGAAATATATATTTTTTTAAAAATTAATGACACAATTTAAACAGAATTTTTTTAAAAAACACTTGCTATTTCTAGTTGTTAGCCCCCAGTTCCCTTTGGTTATCAGTAAAATACTTTAAAATCTATACATAGAAGTAACATTTAGAAATTGTATTCTTGTAGAAGGAAAAGTCAGATAATGTCCATTGGTTTCTCTTCTCTATTAATTGAATGTTACTTTATTTTTATTTCCTACAACCTCTTTTCCTCCTATGCCCTTAAAGATATACTTTATTTCTTTTGCATCTCTATTTGAGGTTTATATTTCTTAAACTGTCTGATCTACATTTCACCACTAATACTAAGTAGAAAACACTGAATGAATGTCCTCCCATTAATCTCAATATATTCCATTTTTAGGAATCTGGTGAGAAAGAAATCAGGTTATTTGGAGGTTGAGTCCTCTATTTTCACTGATATTCACGTTGTGAATGGTGACTGATTTTATTGCTTCTAGATAACAATTCCCTTTCCTTCAGAGACGTCTATGCAGAAATCTCCTCTGGAACTTTTAGGTACTGTGAAATATTGAAATTACAGGGGAAATCCACGTGGGAGCCAGATTACAGCAAAAAAGAATCAGAACGGAACCCCTAGAACAGACCCTATTTATGAACTATTATCACTTAACCTCACACTCAACAAAAGGGAGGTCTGGGAAGGTTACCTATGGGCACCTGCCCGAGAATGTATCTGCACAGCTGTCCCTCCAAGCTCTTTGGCACCACCCTTTGAAATACTCATGTTACAATCTGTTTGCCATTAAGTCCTCTGGCATAAAAAAAAAATTACTAAATATATTTATGCAGTTTCCCCCTGATAACCAGCCTCTGATTTAAAACACTGCCTTAGTTTTCTCAGTCAATATCTATTAAGCAATAGTCCTAAAGTGAACCTATCTAGAAAACCAAAATCCAGATATTAAGGAAACAATTTTAATATACTAATTCTGAACCATTCTAAGCATGACAATAGTTTTCTTTCTCAATTTGCTTTTTTTCCATTTTTTTCTTTATTTTACTATTACATTTATCCCCCCTTTACCCTCTTTCAGCTCCACCTCCCTCTCCCCCTGCAATCTCCATGCTAATATTGGTATCCATGAGCTCTTTCTCTTTTTTGTTCAATTAAGCAAGGAGAGTAATACCTAAGGGTAGCACAGATAATGTATCTGAAGCCTACTGTGCAGAGCCAGGTACATGGTAATTACTCAGTAAATGGTAGTTATTATTTTATACATGTATACACCCTGAAAATTTGGAAAATAAAGACAAATATCCTTAATTCTACCACCCTAGTAACACAAACATGTATCTCTTTGTAATTTATGTCTACAAAAAAAACTTATTTTTATATTATTACAAGTGTAATTCACAATTTTGCCTTTTTTTACATTATAATCACCTTTCCATGTTACCATGTAGGATTCACAATTTCCTTTTTAATTTGTTGGATGTGAGTCCATTAAGTAAACGACCATAATTTAACCTCTAAACTCCTGCCAAATATTTGAGGTTTTTTGATATTATAAACAATGCTCCAATAACATTTGCATGCATATAGTTTTTCATTCTGTGGAATTCTTTCCTTGGGATGAATTACTATCAAAGTTGATCATTAGAGGAACCATAGACTCTTTTGTGGCTTAGATTAGTTTTACCAAACAACTTTCCACAAGTTGACACAATTTGTAGTGTTTCCACCAATAGACATAAACATTATCAAGTCCTCTCTATCCTTCAGTATTAATACTAATACCTTTCATTTATGGAGTATTGACCATGTGCCAAGCACTGGTCTGAGTGCTTTACATGTGTTTTCATCCTCACAATAAATTTCTGAGTAATTCTGAAGTAGTTACTCTCCTTTTGCAGATGAGGAAGTAAAGGTTCAGAAAGTTGAAAAGCTATATCCAATGTCACATAGCAACTAAGTGGGAGAACTTGGACTCAAACTCTGGTCCTGTTTAATGCCACAGTACTCTTAACCACTTGGCTATATGTCTGCTTTACTCTTTTTTCTCTCAGGTAATAATAGGTGAGAAAAGATATTTGCACAAATGTTTTCATATGCAGTTCTTGGTTACTAACAAAGTTAATCATTTTTACATGTTTGTTAAACTGCATATTCTTGCTGTGTTATATTTTTATATTATTTAGCAACTTCTATAAAGTAGTGGGGGAAATCTTGTTCCCTATATATTGTTTACTAATCAGCACAATCTTCACAAGAGAGGTCCAGGCACTGAGCTGTCAGTTTATAAGAGAAGGTGATCCTTCTTTTCCTCCTCCTTCCTGCCCAATATGGGCTGAATACAAACATGTTCTAGAAAGCTAAGTCCATATCTTTTTAACATTACAGTACTCACTCTATGATATGGCCCCTGTCTGATTTGGAATACCCTATGTTAGGAGTCAGAGTGAAGACTCAATGTACCCTGAGGGGTGACAAACTGAAATAATTTCTTAACCAATTTACCAAAGTCTTTGAGAATTAATATCTCATTTGCCCAATTTCCCTCCCACCCCCTTCTCTTTCCATCTACAAATTTCTCTTCTGCTAATTAAGATAAAGACTGAAATGTGCATTTTTTAATGAATTTGCAATCAAAACAACTTGAGCATCATTCAAAGTTTATCTCCCATAATGTATAGAAACATCATGAAAACTTCACCTATGCTTTACTAAGCAAAACCAGAATTACCTGATAAACATATACTTTAATAGCCCCATTTTTAAATATGCTCCATTACCTACATTATGTCTTGCAGTACAACCAAATGCCAAAGTTGCATCTTCTTTGACTCCAGTGTCAAAATCTTCCAAGCATCTCAATGCTCCACAATCAACTGTTGCCTGAACTAGTTGAGGAGAATGTTTAGCAACTGCTCATAACACAAAAGCAGCAGCTTCCTTGTAGAAATGCTACAAGGATAAAATAGATAAAACACAAAGTGAATTGAGCACTTATATAATGAAAAGTTAAAATAGAATAAAACCAATGTAAAAATAAAAATATAATGAAGCTCAACAGCTTTTAAATACTAAAGAAATACATCCTGCAACATTATTTTTTTGATGTTCCCCATTGCTTTCATTCAGTAACTAAACAAAAACAACGCAAGTCATATTACATTTCAAATGTTTTCTTCTAAAATATGCATTTATAAAATAAAATATTTCCTGCAAATTGTATATCCTACAAATTCATTATTTAATTATTTAATGAGATTTTTATGTATCTGCATTACGCTAAAGGTATATGTCTGACCCATAGGAACTCTTGGACTGTTAGCATGTGCTACTAAACTGTCAACTGACAAATTCATTTCCTTTACTTGCCCTCAGTCTCTAAGCCTGGTAGGCCTTTCATGACCTTAACTAATCTTTCTGGTGTCCTAAGTTATCCTGAAATAACAACCAGGTTTCAACATGCATTTATCAATCGTTGGATAAACATAAAGGCAAAATATTCATGATACATTTTAAAACTTTTCCTGGTAAATAAACTCGCCAAACAATTGGGACATGTTATACATTCATTTTTAGAAATGTTTTTTTTTAAGGTAAATATAAGTGACTTAACATTATGTGAATGCTTCATATTTAAAATATTTTCTATATATAAGTTTTATCAAATTAAGAAATAAAATAAAACCGAAACATGATTTTCTTTATATAGCTAAGAAAATTAAATGTTTAGGAAGTATTTAGCTGTAACACTCTGTGGTTTTATGGTTCACATAATGACACAGTAATGGTCTCCTAACTCTTCCTTTTATTACAGAACCCAGTTAATCCTCTACTTTAGATTGTGTCTATTCTTTACAGAGACTACTGAAAAGTGACTGTCATAGCACCTGTTTTTAATGCATTCTATTAACTTGGGCCAAAATATTAAAATACAAAAAAATTATGAGAGAGAAAATACACCAAGCATATTTTTAACATTGATCTCAAAATCTGGTATCCTCTATAATAGAAAGCTAATATGCAAATTGACCGAACGGTCGCTATGATGCATACTGGCCACCAGGGGGCAGACGTGCAATGCCAGAGCTGCCCCCTTGTGGTCAGTGCGCTCCCACAGGGGGAGTGCTGCTCAACCAGAAGCCTGGCTCACAGCTGGTGAGTGCAGCGGCAGTGGCAGGAGCCTCTCCCGCCTCCATGGCAGTCAGACATCCTCCAAGGGCTCTGGGACTGCAAGAGGACGCAGGCCGGGCTGAGGCACCCCCCAAGTGCCTGAATTTCGTGCACCGCGCCTCTAGTATATTGATGATATAAGAAATATGCTATTTAGTAATAATGTTTTGATTTTATATATTTCTTTAGTTTATTAAATGTAACATATATAGATATCAAAATATTTGTTGTAAAGTCTAATTTTATGTCAGTAACCAAATACCTACTAATTTATTGTAAAAATTAGAAAAGAGTTTTAAAGTAGCTTCCCTCCAATTATTTTTTTAAGAAAATGTTTTTATTGATTTTAGAAAGAGAAATATTGGTTGCCTCCTGCATAGGCCCTGACCAGGGATCAGACCCACAACCTGGGTATGTGCCCTGACTGAGAATCAAACCTGAGACCTTTCAGTGCATAGGATGATGCTCAACCAACTGAGCCGTACTGGCTAGTGCTCCACAGATTATTTTCTCATAATTGTGGAAAAATAATGGTGGTATATTTCTTATCATTACCTTAAGCTAATTTGACTTTTTATATTGTAGAATTTTCAAATTCACAGAAACTTTCTTGTGTATTAATAGTCACTACTAACTACAGAGCCTATAATCATACTTTCTGATCTCATTCCCCCTTTCTTCTAATTTCAACTTCCCTAAATTCCTCATTCCTCTCTTCTCTCCCATTCTCACCAAAGAAATTTCCTTAAAGAAAAAAAGCAAAAGCAAAACCAGAGGACTTTGTACCTGATAAAGAGAGTTTAAATCTCCTGAGAGAAATGAATTAAAGGACTGGTAGGTGAAGGAGACAGAAGCTTGTGAATAATGCTTCACATTCTCATCACTTTTCTGCCCTGACACATTTTTTGTCTCTTTTCAACTAATGGACATCATTCACACTTAGAAAACTTCTAGTAAGAACCTTCTAGAGAGGATTAAAAATGGTGGCAGAATAAGTGGATACTACACAGACATACTCCCAGGAACAAACTGGAATTACAACTAAAATACAGAAAAACTTCCTGAATAATCAATGGAAAAATCGCAGGAGAGAACACTGATACATGCGGACTGAAAGTGGAGACCACATAGAAACTGGTAGGAGGAGCGGAGGCACCAAAAGGCTGGGTGGGTTCCCACAGAGAACTCTGGGGTTTAAAACCCAAGCTGGGCCCCCCAGCCCAGGTCACCAGAACTGAGAAAGGTGCCCACATAATACATGGCTGTGAAAAGCAGCAGAGCTGCTGTCTGCCCTCCAGAGACAGCTGGAAATAGAGGCTCCAGCACAGAGTACCAAACTGAGGAGGTACCCACATAACATATAGCTGTGAAAAGCAGTGGGGTGCTGTCTGAAAGTTTGGGCATCCTCTTAAAGGGCCAACTCACAAAATTCCCTGTGGAGCCACCATCTTGTGCTGCAGCAAAGGGAGGATAAAGTGGACTGGAGCTGTGAGAACAGAAGCCAGGACTGGGGACTCGGGCGATAGAGCTCAGAAGGCAGATACCCTAAGTTTCCTGGGCTGAGTCATTCCCTCACACAGCAAAGGACATCTTTCCCACATAGACATTTGCTTTGCCTGGGGAGAAGACAGTTGACACACCCTATTGGAAAATGCCTTGCCCTGGGGCCACTTAAGAGATTAAAAATAACAACTAGCCTCCAGGCAGAAGCAACTGTCCCAACCTGTTGAAAAAAACTCTCGCCACACCTAAGGACTGTTGCCTGGGGGCAATTCAAG
>NW_006288438.1:0-1935 GCF_000327345.1 Myotis davidii
ATTTTTTTTTGGATTCTATCTCACAGATTTCTGTGTGATTTTAAGTCTGCTTGCTGATTAAATCTCTCTTTGGAAAAATGGGTTTGCTTCATTTCATTCAAAAATAGAGAAAGAATTAAGACACAAGGTTAGATGTAGTAGGCGTAGAAGCCTATTTCTCAGGATAGCAAGAGCAGGAATATCAGGAGACTATCATGCCAGCTTATACTTTTTTTTTTTTAATTGGGGCAGGAGGTTCTTATCTATCTGGGTAGGGTAGAGTTAGGGTGATAAAGAAAATGAAAAGGATAAAATATGACATAAATTGGAAGCCAAAGATATGAGAGAGATAGATATAAATGGTTGGGGGAAAGGAGGTAAAAAAAACAAAAGGAGGTACAAAATAAAAGAACGTTTAGTGAAACTTCCTTTTTGGTAAGCAACACTGGTCACATTAGTGAAGGTCTAATACCTTTCACTAGAAACTAGTAAAGGTCTAATATTTTAACTTCAAATTCTGCTCTCAATACAACTGGAAAGTGAAACAATAATAATATAACAACACTGGAAATAATAAAAATAAGAATAGCATTGGAATACAGGCAACAAACTATGAAAATATAGTAAGAAGACAATAATGTAATGAGATTAAGGAAACTAAAGGAGAAGAAAGTTTGAAGAAGAGATTGCTCAAAGGTGGCAAATTAAACAGTATATTAAAAGCATGGGATTTAGAGCAAGATGACCTGAGTTTGAATCTGTGCTTGATTGGATACTGGCTGTGTGAACTTAGACAAGTTATTCAACCTCCTCATGCCATAGTTTTTTGGTGTGTAAATTAGAGATCATACTAGCAGCCATTTTGTTGGGTTATTATTATCAGCAAATGATATTTTGTGAGGATTAAATTATAGAAACTTGTTAACACAGGACATAGCTCATGGTAAATACTCAAAAATTAATTTGAAAATATAAATAATATATACTAAATTGTGTCCTTTGGATTAAAAAGCCCAGGAGATTGAAGGCTTTCAACTGTGATCAAATACACTGTGTGACTGAGATATAGCTAAGGAAGAGATTTAACACCCAGAATCTTTCTCTTCTTTATTCTTTTTTGAATCTAATAAATAGACTTACAGTAGAACTGAAATAAACTGCCTACTGGTTTTTTTTTGCTTTTATTTGATTGTGTGCCTTGAGCTTCTGGTCCATGGTTGAATTTTAGATTTTTTTTTTATTTAGAAGATAAATCTTTATGAACTAGTTTCATTCTAATCTATATAGAAGACAGTTCAGCATGGTGAAATGTTTCCACCAAGGTCCCAGATCATTGGTAGCAGAGCTGAGGCTATAGCTCAGATAGTGCCTCATGCCTAATCCAGTTTTCTTTCCGATGCACTTTCTAAATTTGAGACAGTCCATCAAATTTATTTCCTTAATGGTTCTTAGACATGTGACATATTAATAGTTTAGAAAGAATTGCATCAACCATCTTTAAATCTTGCATCTCTATCTCTACTTTATAATATCAGTAACATCAATATTTTTTCCAGACAGTATGTCTCAAAATATTACATTTTATTTATCCCTCATCTAACACTTGAAATTCTCTATTTCATTTAGTTTTTTTTTAAACACATATCTCCTTTATCTCCTGCTTTCAGTGTTTTTAAATATCTTTTCAAATTACATGTATTAGGGTGACATTGGTTAATAAGATTTTATAGGTTTCAAGTGTACTTTTTTTTGTTTGGTTTGTTTTTCGGTTTGTTTTGTTTTATTTTATTTTATTTTATTTTTAATTAAATCTTTAAAAAGACAAGCTGTATTAGGGTTTTCCAGAGAAATAGAACTTGAACTTTATACATACGTTTATATCCATACCTATGTAGACAAAGAGATATCAATCCATCGTTTATCTACCTAACTATCTATGAATCTATTGATCTTTTT
>NW_006288438.1:2552-6217 GCF_000327345.1 Myotis davidii
TATTTCACTTAACATACTAAAAAGGTTCATTCATGCCACAAAAAGCAATAGTTCAACTTTTGTTTTTCTGAGTAGTATGCCATTGCATATATGCACCACATCTTCTTTATCCAGTAATCTATCAAAGTAAACACTTTGGTTGTTTCCACATCTTAGTCACTGTGAAAAATGCTGCAATGTACATAAGGGTGTATATACCTTTGTGAATAAATGTTCTCAAAAGGTCCATTCATGCCGCAAAGAGCAATAGTTTATCTTTTGTTATTCTGAATAGTATGCAATTGCATATATGCACCACATCTTCTTTACCCAGTAATTTATCAATGGACACTTTGGTTGTTTCCACATCTTAGTCACTGTGAAAAATGCTGCAATGTACATAAGGGTGTATATACCTTTGTGAATAAATGTTTTCAAAATATTTAGGTTGGTGCCTATAAGAAAGATTGCAGGGTGATATGCTAATATTATTTTTAATTTGGGGGGTAAGTTTCATACTGTTTTTCATAGTGGCTGTACCAGTTCACATTTCCACCAGCGGTGAATGAGGGATCCTTTTGATCCACACTCTCTTCAACACTTGTTGGTTTGATATAGCCCCATTCACTTATTTTTGCCTTCACTTCCCTTGCCTTTTGGGTCAAATTCATAAAATCTTCTCTAAGACCAAAACCCAAAAGCTTAGTATCTATGTTTTCTTCCTTGTAGTTTATTGTTGCTGTTTTTTTTTTTTTTTAAATCCTCACCTGAGAACATGCTTAAAGAGAGGAAGGTAGAGAAGAGGGGATGGGGTAGAGAACATCTATGTGAGAGAGAAACATTGACCAGTTGCCTCCCATACCTGACCCTACTGGGGATCGAACCTACTTAAGAGCAGGAGAAAGCCCTAGATAGTTTGGCTCAGTGGATAGACATCAGCCTTTGGACTAACTAAAGGGTCACGGGGGTTGTAGGCTCAATTCCCAGTAGGAGATGTGCAAGAGGCAGCCAATCAATGATTCTCTCTCATCACTGATGCTTCTCTCTCTCTCTCTCTCTCTCCCTCTCTCTTCCTCTCTGAAATCAATAAAAATACATTTAAAAAATGTCATTAGGATTTTGATGAGGATTGCATTAACTTTGTATATTGCAGTAATAATACTCAAGTTTGAGCAGAAAGGGGAAAAATGGAAAAAAAAACACAAACATTAAAACACAAATTGGAAGGAATAAACAGTAGAAAAAAGGCATTGTAGGCAAAAGAGAATGGAGGCAGGATGAAGTGTGTGAAGAAGATGAGAGGACACTATTTGCTGAGTTACAGATGTTATATGAGTGCTTGCTTTGCACAGTAGTAGTTTAGTTGAAATGCATGCATACTGGAAATATGCAAAGAGAGAACATGGTTCTAATAGGCACAACATTAAGTGAATACAGCGCTGTGCAAAACCAGGTCCGTTCAGACTTCCATTTTTCTCTCTCCAAGCCATTTTTATTTGATGATGAAAGACTTCATATTAAATTAAGGAAATAATAATTTTCACGGATTTAGAGGTCTTGAGCTACCCTAAAATTCACACCCATATTATGAACATATTATTTCTGGGGCTCCAGAGAATAAAGTATGATTACTCACCAGAAATGATCAGTCAGACAAGGAGGAAAAGTCTGATGTGCAAGAGCTTACAAGGGACTTTCTTGAATGATGCTAATAAGTATATGTATCGACTATAGTGCCCACATGGAGTTATAAACCCATTAACTGTTTATTATTACTATTGTTGCCACCATTATCATTATCAGTAGCATTAGCCCTATAAATTTGGTAACTTTCATGTCAATGAAGCTGATCTGGCTCATTATCCTTGAATAATTACTGATGACCAGTCCTTTCTTAAGGTAACTAACTTTACTGCAATGCCAACATTCACCCTCAACTTGATAAAATGACTTTGCTTATTCTCTCTCAAGTTCACTCTCATTTTTTCTCTCTCTCTCTAGCTTTTCATTCCAGGTCTCAATATCAGAGGACACAGTAAAAGACGATGACTTCAAACCTTACCATCCTTAGAGACATTTGGTACACCATGATTGGAATCCCAGGACTGGAAGATGCACATACTTGGATATCCATCCCCATCTGTTCCATGTATATAGTTGCTCTTGTGGGCAACACCCTCTTATTATTTCTGATATTCACTGAGCATAGCCTTCATGAACCCATGTACTATTTCCTCTCTATGTTGGCCCTGTCGGATATTTTTCTCTCCACAGTTACCACACCAAAGATGCTAGCAATCTTCTGGTTTCAAGATGGGGGTATTTCTTTTGGTAGCTGTGTGTCCCAGATGTTTTTCCTTCACTTCATCTTTGTGGCAGAGTCTGCCATATTACTGGCCATGGCGTTTGACCGCTATGTAGCCATCTGTTACCCACTAAGATATACTACCATTCTAACCCCCTCAGTCATTGGAAAAATGGGTATTGCATCTGTGATTAGGAGTTTCTTTATCTGCTTCCCCTTGGTTTTCCTGGTTTATCGGCTTACTTACTGTGGGAAGAACATTATTCATCATTCATACTGTGAACATATGGGCATTGCCAAGTTATCTTGTGATAGCATCAAAATCAACATCTACTACGGGGTGGTTGCAGCCCTATGTTCCACATGCCTGGATGTAGTGCTGATCATCATCTCTTATTCTCTTATACTCTGTACTGTGTTTAGAATTCCTTCCCAAGAAACTCGACTCAAGGCTCTGAGTACCTGTGGCTCCCATGTCTGCGTTATCCTACTATTCTATACCCCAGCCTTTTTTTCATTCTTTGCTCACCGATTTGGAGGGCATAGCATACCGCTACATGTACACATTCTTCTGGCTAATCTTTATGTGGTGGTACCACCCGCTCTCAACCCCATCATTTATGGTGTTAAGACAAAGAAAATTCAGGAGAAGGTTATTCAGGTCTTTTCTTTGAGCAAGAAATTGTGTTGATGTAGACTAAACAACTTAGTCTTCATTTTTCAGTGTAACTCTGCTAATTGAAGAGTACCTACAATTGTATTGGACATCTTAAATCATTTCAGTATTAGAGGAGAATAATAACAGTAAAAATTTAAGTAAATGAGATGAAAACTAAAAACTTTCTCTTTTTGTGATTTTGTTCAGGGCAATATCAGAGTAAGCACACCTTAGATTGTATGTAATATTGAGTTTTGTTACAATAGGCTTAAAGTATAATTGATTGCTTGCAATCATTTTCATGTAATTAATAAGGAAATACTAGTTTTATTTATTAGATTACATTGTAGAATTATGACTAAGGGGGAAATCTCTGAAGTCATACTGCCAATAATCAAATCTCTGCTCCACTGATTATAAGTATAAAATCTTAGAAACATTATTCTACCTACGTGTCCATTTTTTAAAAAAATTGAGGAAGTATATAATATCTGGAAGATATTAAGTGTTTAATCTTAGTAATAATTTATAGATCTAGTAATAAAATTTAGTTTGCACATTTGCAGCGTCATGTTGGGTCCAGAATTGATTTAAATGTGATACAGTGGAAAAAAGCCTAACACATGCCAAAAATGTTAGCATTATTATATAAGTAAAAGTTGTGAAAATTGGGACATACTACCATAATAAAAGTTACTTGAAACCAATCAGAATATATATATA
>NW_006288438.1:6237-31682 GCF_000327345.1 Myotis davidii
CAGTGGGGCTGAGGCAGTGGCAGTCAGGGGCAATCAGGTTGGCTTGGGAGGGCAGTTGGGGGCAAGCAGGCCTGGGGGGGGGAATTGGGGGCAATTAGTCTGACAGGGGCTGGCAATTGGGGTTGATCAGGCTGGCCGGCAGAGTAGTTAGGGACAATCAGGCAGGCAGGCAGGCAGGGTGGTGAGTGGTTAGAAGCCAGCGGTCCCGGATTGCGAGAG
The DNA here is from genome assembly GCF_000327345.1 of Myotis davidii. NCBI lineage: Eukaryota > Metazoa > Chordata > Mammalia > Chiroptera > Vespertilionidae > Myotis > Myotis davidii. The sequence continues at coordinate 6,457 of NW_006288438.1, forward strand.
GGATTGGGCCTAAACTGGCAGTTGGACATCCCACAAAGGGTCCCAGATTGGAAAGTGTGCAGGCCGGGCTGAGGGACTCCCCCTGTGCATGAATTTTGTTCACCGGGCCACTAATCCATTAATATATATAAAATTAGAGATATGTTGTCTTTTGAATACTATTGATTTTTATTTTATTTCAGTAGAGTTCTAACATCATTATGTCATTAAACACTTCTGTTAGATGGTACCAGCTAGAAGAAGGGTAGGGAGAATGGAGCTTGGGTTGTAGAGGATGTTCCTCTCAGACACAAAGAAGTAGTGGACTCCTTTTGAACATGAGATGGGTAGAAGAAACACAGATGGAAAAGGAGAATAAGAAAGATATCATCTTCAAAGGTCCAAGTTTCAGCTGTACATTCCCAGGCCCTCATTTGAAGAGTCAGGACATGAAAGGATAGAAACTCAATGGCTTATAGGGGAAAGCTAAAAGTGGAGGGAGATTAATATCCCTTCCCCTTTTTTCTGCTTAAATATCTGAGGAAAGTTTTCTTGCAAGATATTTCACGCCAACTAGAGAGAGCAGCACTAGAGTGAAAATGGCCATGTGCATTGATCAGTCAGAAAACTGGTGTCCTTGTCCTCCACCAGGCAACAAATGAGTCTAGGAGTTCTTTAAAGCACTGAGGGGGACACCCAATTCATGGCTCATGTTGAGCAATATGTTGCCAAGGGAGTTGCTTTGGCTAGCAAAAAATGGTTCCATAGTCAAGGGCCATAAACACAAATGTTAGAGTCAGGGAAGAAAGAGAAAATGGGTCCAGTTTCAGGACTGGAGGAGTAAAGACTATTAGGAATGGGTCACTAAGTGGAATTAAGAGAAAATAATGAGTCAACATTCAGTAGGGGGTGCAGAAAGGATAAAGTCCCAGACTCAGATTTAGATCAGCATCTCATCCAATTCTGTCATGCAATCTCTCAGGGACACGAGGATTCCCCTTTAAAGCAGGTGGTAAGGAACTTGGATAAAGGTAAGAGTAAGTGAAGAGGCAGAAAAAAACCCACAACAGTCTAGCAGAGAATATCAATTTCCAAATAACAGAAAAGTTGTTAAAATAAAATTGGGTTTTATTTCAGCAAAGATACTTTTAAACTCAAAAACTTTAATTGACACTTAAGTGCAAAGTTAAAAATTCAGACGACCATTGACATAGATAGGTTCCCTTGGAACAAGATAATCCTAAAACAAAACAAAACAAAACAAAAGTTACCACATCTTTTCAAGTATAAAGTACAAAACCTATTACTTAGGATTTTGGTATATCATAATACTGGCTGAGAGAAGAATGACCTATTAAATAATTCATTTAAAACTTATATTTAGATAAATACACAATTTAAAATTCCCAACTCCCACCATGACACACCCCCAACAGAAACAAATAAAATGATGTGGAAATATCTATAATGTAAAATAAAACAGCAATAACAGTAGTAAAAATGCTGTGAAACTAAATTGTCCCACAATTATTTTCTAGTAATTTAAAATATCTTTACCTCAATTTCCTCATCTGTACAATTAAATGATTATTGTTTCCCTCACAGATTTGCTCCAAAGATTAATATCAACAATCACTACTGAGTGCTTCCATAATGACTGGCATATAAAAGGCTTCTGATAAATATAAATTAAGCATTATTTTTATGACTATTATTATTACTGCAGTAGTTGCATTATTACTAGTAAAAATATATACATTAAACATAAACTACCAATTTTGAGGAAATACATTGATAATCATAGGGTGTGTATGTTTATGATAGCTTTGTTTAAAATTAAAACTACTAAACACTAAAGTGCTGATCAATTGATGAATAAATAAATTTGCTGTATGTGATACAAAAGAATAGGATTCAACAATAAAAATAAATTGTGGATACAGACAACAACAAAAATAGGTGTCAAAAGCATTGTTGCAAGTGAAGGACTCAGATATAAAGTATTACATTGTTCATGATTTAATTTCTATGACCTACTCTTAAAGGCAAACTGTATGACAAAAATCAGATTATTGGTTGCCAGGCACTTGGGGTTATGAGAGAAGACTGATCCCAAAGAAATAAAAAGGCACTTTTTGGGGTGATGAAAAGATTCTATACTTGACTGTGGTGGTGATTACATAACTATAAATATTTTCTAAGCTCATCAAATTGTGCATATATATCTAAATAGAGTGAACTAATGTTTGTAATTATACTTCAAAAATTGCCTTGAATATATTAAGTAGATTATGTAAATATCATATGACAATCATATTTTGAAGAAACTTACACATACTAACAGAATCCAAATGTATGTACTATATTACCATCCATGATTTAATTTGATCATTTTTATTTAGCATGCCAAAGTTTTATAACGATTGCATAAACATTTAATAGAGTTCATATTAAAAAGTACAGAAGGAAGAAAATAAAGTTGTCACATGATTTGAAACAGAAATAGAAAATTTTTCCACATCCCATCACCCATCACCTCCTAAAAGTAGAACATATCATTTAACTTCTGTATGTTTTAAACTATTGAAACATAGTAACCTCCATCTTGTATAAAAAAATGTTTGAATTCTCTGCTATTGTTAGATAGTCCCTAGTCCTGTAAACTCTGTCATTGTAAGCTCTATCACTTTAAGACAGTCTCTTATCCTAGAAAATGATTTTGCTTTTAGTTCAAATAATAGAAAAAAAATTAAACTTAACTGTCTGACCTTGCAAGCTAGCCATCCAATGTATTAGACTAATATAGACTAATACCAATAATAATTCCCATATTCTTATGCCAAGTACTAACTCATTATGTATTCAAGGTTATAACTGTCTGTAACAATAATCCACACAGAGATCTTTGTGAAATCTGCGAACAAAGAATTTCAAAAAGTATAAATATGGGAAATTTTTTGTATGTGGGGCTCAGAGATTTGGAAGAGACACCTCCCTCTGGGCCACGAGCAATAAATGACTCCTAATTAGTTGGCTTATTAAGGCGTCTTGTATCTTATTTGCTGATTTTCGATACAATACTATCCATGCATTTAGTAGAAAATAATATCTACAAAAGAATCTTGATGGAGAAATAAATTAGAAATATATTTATATTATATGGCCTTAATAATACTCTGTGCTCTTCCATTTTTTATTAATTGGGACTTGGATTTAAATGAGATATGGACTCATAATAAACATTTAAAATGGTTTCCAAATGCTAGTTGCTATTGTTATTATTATTTAGATTAAAAAAAAACCGACCACAAAAGTCTGGTTCTTTCTACTCTGGCAATTACTGGTTTTCTATATCTCCAGTTCAATTACTATTCATATGATACAAGTGAGAAAAGAATGTTTGGCTGGTGGGAAAATAGCATCAGATTAGTATTTTGTTTGTTTGTTTCACTACTTTTTAAATCATCCAAATAGTCTAGTATCCTTATATGCTTACTCCATTACATTATCATGGGTAGCAGAGATGATTGCTAAACAATAAACAAAAATGTTTCCTAGACTAGTGAAAATGGACTAAGATCATTATTGATCCTTTAGTAATTACCTGAAGGAATTTAACTTAGAAAATTCACATTTTCCATATTGGGTGAATTTAAAACCATTCTCACTCAGGTAGCCATAGTAAGATAGAAATTTTAACAGCTAATTTTTCTCATATATTAATATGTATATATTATGATTTATATAATTGATAAGAATATAACCCATGTCAGTCTCACTGATTTATGATTGCTGTGGGCAAAATGAAAAGGAAATTATTTGCAACATAGAAATTACACAAATAGAAGTCATTAAATACATTTTTAATTATATACTGATTCTTACCCTTTTGATTTCCATTTGTCGACTTTTAAAATCATGCACATTTGATCTCAGCACATTTCTTTCAAGTAAAACAGTCTCTGGACTCTCCTTCGTATTTGCTGGGTTTTGATGCTATAAATAATGGGGTTCATCAAGGGAGGGAAAAGGATATAGACGTTGCCCATGAACACATGTACCAAAGGTGAGAGGTGTTTCCCAAAGCGATGCACCATAGTCAGGCCAATGATTGGGATGTAGAAAACTGAAACAGCACAGATGTGCGATACACAGGTCTGCAAGGACTTGAATCTCTCCTCCTGAGATGCAATAGCTAGGACTGCATGCAAGATCATGACATAGGACACAAGTATAAGCACTGCATCCAACAACAAGTTGCTGATCACCAGGGCCAGACCATAGATGCTGTTGAAGCGGATGTCTGAACAGGCCATTCTAATTAAGTCCTGGTGCAGGCAGAAAGAGTGAGAGAGAATGTGGGGATGGCAGTAATTTAAGAACTTTAGGCGAATGATGACTGGAGGTATGAGTAGTGTACTCCTACATAAGATTGCCACCCCAATTTTTATGATTTTGTCATTAGTTAGGATGGAGGAGTAGCGTAGTGGGTGGCAAATGGCGATGTAGCGGTCAAAAGCCATAGCGAGGAGGACTGAGGACTCCATGAAGGACAGACCATGGATGAAATAAGACTGGGCAATGCAGGCATCCAGGCTGATCTCTTCAATGATCCCCCATAGGATCCCCAGCACTGTATACATGGTGGAGAGTCCCATGCACAGGTCCGTGAGGGCCAGCATGGCCAGGAAGTAGAACATGGGCTCATGCAGGCTTGGCTCAGTTCGGATTACATGCAGCACCAGGCAGTTTCCCAGAAAAATCATAGTGTAGATGGAGGAGAAAGGGATGGAGAGCCAGAGATAGTCAACTTCCAGGCCAGGGAATCCAGTGAGGATAAATCTGGAACTATTGTAGTTTGAGATGACGATAGCAGGCATGAAGACACAATTGAAATATTTCTAGAGATGTGGCAAATCAGATCAGCTTATGATCCCCTAATTTTGAATAATGTTTGTCTGCTTTTGAAAAGAACAGAAAATACAATGCACCTTCCTTTAGTGTTATAAACTCAGCAAAATAGAGACCTGATTCTTTATCCTTTAGGGCAAAGTCCCTCTCTCTAGACATAAATTTTTCCACTGCTAGTGACAAGCAATGCCTGAAGACTAGGGGTTTTTATGCAGAAGCAATCATCTTAATGCACATATGGGATTAGGTTTGGGGCTGGACTGCTGGGACTGTTTATTTTCAGAGGAAGATAATATATGATCACAGGTGTGTACTGCTTTCGTGGCTGGTAGCATCCTCAGAAAAATGTAAAATGGGTAATTTTTCTCTTGGGTAACACAGCTCTTCCTTTACTACCCCCAAAGGGTCATGAGACACCAAATTAAGTAGAATGGTTAAGGAACCCTAACTTTGCAGATAAAATTTAAGTAAGAGAAACTTAACAAAGTGGAATAAAAACTTTTTTGCACATTTCCCATTGTCCCTCTCTAAATGCTTTACCCTTGTACAATTGTTTTAGTTGTACTTTTTCTTCTCTACATTCCATATTTTTCTTCTCTATTTTCATGCATCTCTTTATCTTATACAGAATTTTTACTTTTTCTGACCTTCACACTAATTTTACCTCATTATGTTCTATATTACATAAATGACATGCATTGTAAACTGGAAAGTATTAGGCTATTGGGTAACAGCTGGAAATGGAAAGGCTAGATCATGAGGTAAATATTCATTTAACTGCTTAAAATAGTGTTAACATGCTTTCCAAAGCAATGGTCCATTTGACACTCTGACCAGTAAGTAGTGAGAATTACAGTTCCTCCATCTCTCAGGTAGTACTTGGTATGGTCACATTTTTTATGCTTAGTTTATTTTGCTTTGCTATATTGATAGGCATGTAGTGATATGCCATTGTTTTAAATTTGTATTTCCCTTATGGCAAATACTTTTTTTTTTTGCTTTTTTCATGTGCTTATTTGTCATATATACATCTTCTTGGTGAAGTTCCTACTTGAATAATTTTCCCTTTTGTGATGAGGTTGTTTTTTGCTTATTGAGATTGGAGGGTTTTTTAGATATTTTAATTATAAAACCTTTAGCAGATATATGATTTGCAAATTGTTACTTCTTTTTCTTAACTGCGATGTATTATAAAACTGTACACATAAAACCTATATAATTTTATTAACCAATGTCACCCTAATAAATTCAATAAAATTTTACAAAATAAAGAATATGATGATAACAGAAAGACTCACATTGAGTAAAAGAGGATTTTAGTATTGATTTCCCTTATTGGGAAGAAGTATGTAGTTGAGGACTATAGAGTGAAGGTAAGTAACCTTATACGCTGGGGGCATATAAAAAGATAAAATTTCAGAGCTTATAAAAAGAAAAGAAAAAATCTTGAGAATACATTTAACATTATACATTCACCAAAAAAAAACAAACAAAAAAAAAACACAGGTGAATAAGTGACTCTAAAACTCAAGGTGGAAAAGTGACAATTAAGAACAGGTTATAAAAGATGAGATTTTAATTCAGTTTTAATTTTTAGGGTGAAGTGCTATTACTAATAACTTACAATTAGAATGGTTATGTGATCAGAATCAAACATAGATGTTAAGAACATTAGCCCTCCTTCTCAAGAGATGAGAAGAATAAGAGTAAACATAAATTCTATGAGAAATACATATATGTTTTTTCAATAATTGTATATAGTTACTGAATTTTTGTAATAATGGAATAAAATTGGGTTTTATGGCATTAGAGGTCTTCTAAAGTATTCACTATAGAAAACATGCAAAGTCAGAGGCTAGCAAGGGGTAAAGGTAAGAACTGATGGGATAGCAGAGGATTTTAAATCCTACATACGTATTAGCTATCATTTCTTATGTTCCTCATGCCATAAAATTTTCCTAGATGACACATTACAAATTTTAATAGGTTTTATAACTTTAAATATTGTTGTTTTTATAGTGAGAGGAATATTGTAACACATTTTAAGTCATTTGACCAATGTCACACAATGGGAGGAGGAGCATGGATATGAATCACAGTTTGATAAGAAAAAAACAAAACAAAGTACACCAATTTTTTTCCTTCATATTTCTTTCAGAAATACATTCCTCCCCCCCCCAGGAGGAATCTGAGTCTCAGAATTCTGTCTTTTCACTCATTGTTTTATTCTAAGACTACCCTTCCTCTCCAACTCCAGGTTTTTACTACACACAGAATTTAAAGCCAAGTCTAGGTTTTACATTTGTTCTCAGTTTATTTTAGTAATTATGGGAATTTTTTTAAAAAAAGCAATAACCAAGGTATTTGCAATTTACATAAATTTTAAAAAATCTAGAACATTTCTCTTCAGATATCCTTCCCTTCTGCAATGAAGGCAAAGACCCTTGCCTATAGACTTCTATCACAATCTCTGACTGCAGAGTTTTTGTTCAGGTTCTCTGTGTGCAAAGCATCCATTATCAGTTCCCAGTGTTATAGACAGTTAGGGCAGTCTAGGAGTTTCAAAATAAAAAAAACAAAACTAAATATTACCGCTTTATAGATAAAGAAAACAAGGCCCAAAGAAGGCATGGGTAATGATTAGTACAATTATCAAGGATTTTAATAAAAACGGATCTGGCCTGGCCAGCATGGCTCAATGGTTAAGCCTCAACCTATGAACCAGGAGGTCATGGTTAGATTCCTAATCAGGGTACATGCCCAGGTTGCGGGGTTGACCCCAGTGTGGGGCATGCACGATGCAGCCAATCAATGGTTATCTTTCATCATTGATGTTTCTATCTCTTTCTCTCTCTCTCTCCCTTCCTCTCTGAAATCAATCAAAATATATATTTTTAAAAAAGGAATGGATCTGAATGCACAGACTAAATCACTGTTCCCTGCCAAATAAGAAGCCAAAAATATGTTACAAGTTACTTACTAGTGTATGGCTTACCTGTGTGTCAGGACTATTTCTAAAGAGAAAAGATTACAATAGCTGCAGAGTTATCAATTCACAGTTTAATTGATTATGTAGTATTATTGATAGTAATAATGATAATACACTGATGGGAAAATTTTCATTCCTTCAGAAACTAGAAAGCACCCTCTTCAGATCAACAACTCTTTTTCTATGTAAAAGAGTAAAGGCTACGTTAACTACTCTTTGATGCTTCAGAATATTAGTAATTTTAAATACACATGCTGGGGAAAGTACAGGGATTATGAAACAGTATAACTCCATTTTGTATAAAATGATACTTTTTTTAATAACCACAATAAAAATGTGCTTATGACTCAGCTCATATGAAAGACATGATAGGAGATCCGGATATTGGGAGTTGCTAGCACCCATTGGTCAAAACTGACAACCACCAGATGAAATCTCTAGACATAAGAGATAGATATTTGTGAAAAAGTCTATCAGGCCCAGATCTGTATCTCAAGAGCATTTATGTAGATAAGCTCTATTGGAAATAACAGTTTTTTTCTACCATCTCACTTTTACTTTCATGAAATTAAATTATGAATCCCTGTGTGTACTAGAAATGGTAATTGGAGCTAACCCATTCTCAGTATTGATACAGTTGATTTTAGTAGTCATTCAAATCCAAAATAAATATTCTATAGATCGTGATGGCATTCTTTGACCTCTCTTTTATTAACTGAAATGTTAAGGGGCTGCCTAAGACTGAACTGGGGCTTACTTTCCTAAAACTTTATGGGAAGCACTGAGTCACTGAAATTCAGGAAGGGGAAGCTCAGGGGCCTTGCAATGCTTCTTACGTATGCCTTTTTCATACAGAACACTAATTTATATATATAAAAGCCTAAGAGACCAGCCTACAGCTCGAACGTTCAACTGGCAGCTATGATGTGCACTGCCCACCAGGGGGCAGACACTCAATGCACAGGCTAGGAAGCATAGAATAGTCTGATGAATCTCAGAGGGACAGAGAGGGTGGGAAGAGATTAACCAAAGATCTTATTTGCATACTAGAGGCCTGGTGCATGGGTTCATGTATTAGTAGGATCCCTTGTCCTGGTCTGCAGGGATTAGACCAAAACCAGCTCTCCGACATCCCCCAAGGGGTTCCGGATTGTGAATGGGCACAGGCCAGGCTGAGGGACCTCACCAGTGCATGAATCCATGCACCGGGCCTCTAGTGATTTACATAAAGAGGTAATTGGATAAATGTTGTGGCCTTTAAAGAAGAGATTTTGTCACATCCATTTCTCAGGAGAATTGCATCACAACTCTTGTCAAGTGTTGATATTATTCTTGTTCTGTATTTGCCTCTGGGAATGGATTTTTTTATTTTATTTGCATAGAATGCTATACAAGTATGAGCAGATGCATGTGCAAAAGGTTAGAGAATTAAATTTGTGAGCATGTATTCTCTCAGGTGCCTAAAAGATCTGGAGAGAAATGTGTAGAGAGGATCAAAAAAGAGTGTAGGAAATTGAAATTATAATTGTATAAAAGGGGTTAGCTCTGAGTAAGTGTCAGACCTGCAAAGATATTCTGAAAAGGAGGTAAATATTTCATTTAAGATATGAGCTAGGATATGAAGGGTGTTAAAAATAGTGCTGATTTTCTCTTGGTCTAGTGGGTATTTCTCCTTTCTTTTCTTCTCTCAGCAAAAGTAAAATTCTTCAAATCTGCAACTAAAACGATACAAAGGAAAATAAGGATTTCTACAGAAGGAAATGAAGAGTTTTCATAGAGGGAGGAGGTGATGCTTGAGCTAAGAGTTGAATAACAAACTGCTATTTGTTAGACGGTAAAGTTATGAAAACACAAGAAAATCTAAAAAAAAAACAGGCTATGTAATACCTTAATCAAGAAAAAAATTATATTGAAAAAATAGAAGAAACGGGCTAAAAGCATAGGAAAGTATAGGATACACGTTTTAGCATTTTAAGATACTTTTATAGAATTCCAAAATGCATCTGCTAATGACTAGTAAAAAGTTTGCAAGGAAGATCGGAGTGAATGGCAATAATAATACTAATAGCGTACATTTATATGGTGCTCCCCATAAGTCAAACGTTCTCATATAAGCATAGTGTTTTCCAATAATGCTTTAAGTAATTTTCTTATTATTAATATGAGGGAGGATGACTATTATCTCTATTGATTAGTTGAGACAAATGAAGTCCCGGGAAACTGTTGGTAACTTGACAGACTACACAGAGCCAGTAAGTGCTGAAGCTTAGACTGAATGTCCAGAATTCATGGTCTGAACCACTTTACTATGCTTTCCACATGGACAGTTGCTTTTTATGTAACCATCCTGCTGGAAGCATAAAATAATACAGCTACATGAATTTTTATATTTAGTTAAAAAATAAAACTTTGGGTTGCATAGCAAAGCAAGAAATAGGAAGTAGAAAGACCAAAGAGAAAACAAGGAGGATAAAATTCCAGCAATTACAGATGATCCAAAGAGATGTAAGAGTAACCATGGAGATAAGAGAAGAGAATGGAGAGGTTTCCGAAGCCAAATCTACATGAATTAGCCACTGCATGAATGAAAAAGTTTAAAGGAATGGGAAACATTCCATTTTCCAATGGAAATTTGGTATTTTACATCCATTTATAAAAATAGAAATAAAAGTTTTCTCTACAGAAGTCCTGAGCCCACTGATAAACATGGGATGTGTTGTTGTTGGCAATGTGGAATGGAGAAAGACTAATGAATTTTTAATACTTTCTCCTGAAATGCACACCATTCCAAATTGAGATCATGCACCATATATAATCAAACCTAGAATTGAGCCTTGGAAATCATAATTGTGTCTAAAACATTGCTATTTTTGTACCCCTGTTATAAAATACATTATGCATTTTCTTTTACTTCTACCTCTTTTGATTTTGAAAATTTAGATGAAATTATGAAACCAGTAATCTGATTAATGAAACTAAATTTTCCCCATTACCAAGAATAAAGAAGATTATGAAAGACTTTGTTGGATGGGACAAAATCACATATTCTGAAGTGGAAAAAGATACTACAAAGGACTGAATGGTATGAGAATAATGTTCTATATGAGACTATAATAAAAGGAAATTGCAAGCAAATGTATAAATTGGAACATAAACCAACACTTGCATAAAGAATGAATGGACTGGAAGACTGGGAACCTGAGGTAAGTAAGACTTCAAAAAAGGATTGTATAGGAAAAGGTAGTTGAAGGAGGCATAAAACAGGAAAGGGATGCATTAAGGATGTGTAAAATCACCGTGCTTTTTTTTAAAGGATAATTCCAAATAATTTTAATTTACTGCATTACTTTAACACATTTATATATAACCTTGTTCAGAAACACCTTATTTTTTTTCTAATTTTTGCAAAGTTAGGTTAGACTTAGGGACATTTTACCCCATCCTATTGAAGCAATTAATAATTAGACTCCATGAAATGTATAAAAACTGGTTTTTTTTTTATTTTTTAGGAAAAATTATAACATGAATTAAAAACCCTGAGTAAATACATTTACTTATTCAGTATTACAGTATATTTGAAATATGTTTACTGCTTGTGTTGATAATTCATGAGGCATTTTACTAAAATAACTGAGTAAGATCAGTTTTGTTCTGTATGCATTTTCAAATACTAGTAAATACATTATTTATTGATCACATTTTAATAATAAATTTTTTTCCTAGAGAAATAAATTACATAGCAACTTTTACTTTTTTGATATTATTTTATCAAGTAATATTTTTCCATATCAAAATTTGTGGTTTTAAATTTTAATCAAGATTTTTTATTTATATATGATTTTTCCTACCCCTAAAATATCAAATTGTAACCAAGTTTCTGGAGAATAAATTCCCTATCACCTACCTCCAGGATGAAGGTAGGGTCCAAATACTGTGTCACACCACTTTTATGTGCTTGATAAGCATATTTTTAATACAACACATAGAATATGGTACTGACCAGATCATTGTCTTTTTGAAATTAAGGACCCTACCCTTATTGGCCCAATGCTTGCTATAGTACTTGAAATGGTGAGTATTCCTTTCATTTTTTTGTCTGAGCACCTCCAGGATGAAGTTAGGGTCCAAATACTGTGTCACACCACTTTTATGTGCTTGATAAGCATATTTTTAATACAACACATAGAATATGGTACTGACCAGATCATTGTCTTTTTGAAATTAAGGACCCTACCCTTATTGGCCCAATGCTTGCTATAGTACTTGAAATGGTGAGTATTCCTTTCATTTTTTTGTCTGATTTCTTGACTAATAGATTATTGGGTAAGGATGTAGAAAAAATATTTGGTAACATCAGTATATTACCATAAGTATCTATATTTATTAATAAAAACACCAAACTGATATTCAATGAAATAGGTTTTAACTGACATTACGCAACCATATGCCCTTATATTACTAGAATGTGTTTTCTTTCAATATTGACAGTGTTTGTGCCTGTTACTGTCTAAGTGTATGAGAGAGAGCAAGAGAAAGAGAGAGAAATGCAGACAGCACAAAGAGAAAAAGACAGGTAAAAAGTAAAGGGGGAGAAAAAATACAGCAGCAGTTGAAATCTGATAAAAATAATCCAGGAAGCCTATATCTGCATTCTTGGACACACTTAATGGCCCCATCAAAGTGAGTATATCTCACAAAATGCCATTTGAAATCACGCTATTATATAATCAGATTATTATTATATAAATCCAGGTAAGAACAGAAAACAGAAGAGAGATAACCCACACTGCCACCTTGAATCAGAAGCTCTAAAGCAGAGAGTTCACCATGTTCAAGCTCAATGGCACAGTCTTCATGCCCTCGGTGCTGACACTGGTGGGGATCCCTGGTCTGGGGTCTGTTCAGGCCTGGATTGGCATCCCCTTCTGTGCCATGTACATCGTTGCTCTGTGTGGGAATTCCCTGATCCTGGTCATCATCAAATCTGAGCGCAGCCTCCACGAGCCCATGTATCTCTTCCTGGCAATGCTTGGAGCCACAGACATTGCTCTCAGTACCTGCATCCTGCCAAAAATGCTAGGAATATTCTGGTTTCATCTGCCCAAGATACACTTTGAAGCCTGTCTCTTGCAAATGTGGCTTATTCACACCTTCCAGGCCACTGAATCAGGTATTCTGCTGGCCATGGCCCTGGACCGCTATGTGGCAATCTGTGATCCCCTGAGACATGCAGCCATTTTTACCCACCAACTTCTCACTCAGATTGGGGTTGGGGTGACACTCAGAGGAGCCCTTCTCGTGACTCCTAGTATCATCCTCATCAAATGCCGGTTGAAGTATTACTGGACCACTGTGGTCTCCCATTCATACTGTGAGCACATGGCCATCGTGAAATTGGCAGCAGAAGATACTAGAATCAACAAGATCTATGGTCTGTTTGTGGCTTTCAGTGTACTTGGCTTTGATATAATCTTCATCACAGTATCTTACATTCGAATATTTATAACTGTCTTCAGTCTGCCTCAGAAGGAAGCCAGGCTGAAAGCCTTTAACACCTGCATTGCCCACATTTGTGTCTTCCTTGAGTTTTATCTCCTGGCTTTCTTCTCCTTCTTTACCCACAGGTTTGGCTTCCATATTCCACCTTACATTCATATTCTTCTGTCCAATCTTTACCTGCTTGTCCCACCATTGCTCAATCCTATTGTGTATGGTGTGAAGACCAAACAGATTCGAGACCGAGTGTCCCACATTTTTCATTCTAAACATGCCTCTGGATTTCTTATCAATCTCTTATCAAATAACAAAATTTTACATGAGAAACATTAGTTTTTGGTGAGATTCTGTGCGTTAGAAAGTTCATTGTATGCTAAAATATAAAGTTCTAGGTTTGTATTAGAGATAGTAAAGCTATGTTTACTTAAATAATTTCTTTTGTTATAAATTCAGAATTATTTGGAACATATATTTAGCCGATAAGTGACAAAAGAATAAATTATGAATACTTGTTTGTAGTTAAATCAGCTTTTAGTAAAGTACATGCTGTAAAAGCACAACTAAATATTAATATTTAACCTCGGTTTAAAAATATCAAGTGATATTGATACCACTGCATAGGAAATATTACAATGTGGTGTACATGAAATAAAATGACTAGTATATGTATAATTATTTATGATCATACTCACTATAATATTTATCATCAAGGCTCTAAAATCTTTAATTTTTGATGATCAATTATACTAGTACATTATGTGGATTTACAATTTATCCATTGAAATGTATTTATAATTATTTTTTTCCATAAAATATTTGCATAGCATATTAAAAAGACATTTTATTATCATATAATTAAACCACAAATTTGACTTTGAATTTAAGACAAAGGATGAAGTAGGTATGAAATAAGTTTTAACATTTTTTTTGTGCTAAGATATCATATATTAGATTTTTTTTTTTTCAATAAAGCAAGTTCAAGCCATCTGGCATGACTCAGTTTTAGAGCCTCAACCTATGAACCAGGAGGTTATGGTTCTATTCCCAGCATCCTCTCCTTCATTCTATATGTTGTTTTCTGGTTTGCATATGTTCTATTCCACCTGCCCAGGTTGCGAGCTCAATCCCCAGTGGAAAAATAAAAGCAAGTTCTCTAACTACAGTTGTTTCTTTATGGGAGAACATACACATTTTACTTATATTCATTGTTTTGTTGTTATTTTTGTGTTTCCTTGGATTACATCTAAAATAATAGTCACACATACTAGATGTATATATTAGAAATGGCAATAAAGTTTATTAGACTTTTACTTTAAATAAGTATTGTAAATGTGTTTGTGGAGTTAAGAAAAGAAATGATTCTTATCAAAAACAAATATAAAGTTCAAGTATAATACAGGTGCAGACTCATACAGACAATTATACAGGGACGTTCGTGACTTTGCCCTAATATACAGTGAACCGATAGGAAATGATCGCACTTGGGATGTTTGCATCCTCTCCTTCATTCTATATGCTGTTTTCTGGTTTGTATATGTTTGCCTCACATTCTTTATATAAGTTTGACATGTCGCCATTTTGTGTAGCTGATTAAACATATTGCCAGAGGGTGTAAGGGCAAAAAGTAGCAGTTTCCTCATATGAATGTGTTCAGGTTTTGTAATAGATTTTTCATGGGGAGCCATGGTCATCTGTCCTACACAAAGTTGTGTGAGGTTTTCACCATTAACACCGCACTCATCATCCTTTAATTCCAAATGTGACCAATGATCTCCATAATAACAAAGGCCAGATTAGTTTTACTGGACAACTTTGTTATATACCTAATTGTAATTTTGTTCTTGATGCTCTCTTCTCATTTTGATCTTAAGACCTTAGTCACTTCCGAAAGTGTTTCTATTTTTATTTTTCCTCACTCTTATTTTAATGTTTATCTAGTAGAAATGACTTACTGTTCTTCACATGGTAAAATCAGCTTTATTCTTGCAGACTAAGCTCAGACTTTTCTTGGCATCTCTTCTAGAATGCTTTAACAGGTTTCCTCGTGGGTTCAGTTCTTTACACAGCTTCCAAACTATATAATATTAAAATGTAGCTTTAGAATTGGGGATTTGTGATGTATATTTAGTGATTTAAAATTTTATTACCAGTCTCTTGTAACATTTTGCCGAGTGTATGATAATAAAAATGCCCTATGACTTGTACATTTTTGTTTTTACTGGTCTCAGTAAAAATGTGTTATATTCTATGAGGTAATGAATTTATTTTGAAAGGTGATTGAAATGAGCAAATACATGCAAAAATACCCTGACCTTATGGAAATGAATAACAAATAACATAGGAATTCCTAATATAAACATTGAATTGGCAGCTATAAAAAGAAATTTAGAAAAAGGACCTTGTCTAAACCATCTTAATATCTCCTGTATCTAGTATAATGCCGATGGTGGTATATACAGACTAAGATTTTGTCCAATAAATACAATAATAAAAATCCATTAATTAATTTAATTTTATTCTTATATCAGCCCTATAAAGTATTTAAGTCATATTAGAGTTGAACCTGAAAACTGAGATTAATCAGTTGCCTGTTCCTCACCTCCAGTATGGAAATTACAAATATCAAAAAGTAGTAGAATAAAACTTGTATTTGGGAATTTCAAATAAAGGATCATTTAACACTTGAGGTTTTTAATATATATGTTGTGCATGTGTATTTTGTAGGTGTGGATGTGGATATATATTTCCAAGATCCTTGTTCTCTGAGAGATCCTTTGAGTAGTCATTTCCTGATAGCAATGAAACTAAACAATGCCTTCATTTCTCTGCCAAACACATTCTAATTGTCACAAGGTAGAAAGGCTTTGAAAGTTTTTCAAATTTCATTCTAGTGATTTTTGAGTTCATCATAGGAGCTACTATTATTAACTTTAGCACCTCAACACCATAAACTTTCCTTGTGACTATATAATCTCAAAGTTGATGGAACTGCCTTGAAGATAGAGAAACCATATGAATTACTTTTGTGTTTTCAGTGCTGTATAAAAAAATGATGGGGGTCTCATTGAAAAAACACAACCTCACCAACAGTGTGCTCTGTTGATGCTGAACACTACCAAATTTCCTACAAGGCTTGAACAACTCTAGTTCTCCAAATCCACAGTATGTTTTCTGATCTCACACACATGCAAAAATAATCTTGCCATCTCTGAAAACTATACCTATTGCCTCAGCTGGGTTGTCATGTGCATCTTGAGGCACTTTATGTGGCATGATTTTGAACATTTTCAGTAAAACTAATTATCACTTAGTATTTTTAGTTTTACACGTGGCATGATTTTGAATAAAACTAATTATCACTTAGTATTTTTAGTTTTACACATCCATATTTAAATATTATCTTACCAAAAAACTAAAAAATTTATATTTTCTTTTTCATTTATACAAAATTATGCCTAAATACAATATTAAAACCAAGACATGGCCTAAATTTCCATTTTCCCAAATGTTCAACATGGTATCTCTATGGTACTCTAAGAGAGGTATGAATTATTAAGATAAATAGTATACCAACTGTTAAAATATGTAAAAATAAATGGGACTGCATAAAACTAAATTGAATATTTTAGGAAACCTCAAATACAGCATAAGATTCTCTTTTTTTTTGTTTGTTCATTTTAAATATATTTTTTATTGATTTTTTACAGAGAGGAAGGGATAGGGATAGAGAGTTAGGAACATCGATGAGAGAGAAACATCGATCATCTGCCTCCTGCACACTCTTTACTGGGGATGTGCCAGCAACCAAGGTACATGCCCTTGACCGGAATTGACCCTGGGACCTTTCAGTCCGCAGACCGATGCTCTATCCACTGAGCCAAACTGGTCAGGGCAGATTCATTTGTTTTTTACTTTGCAGATGACTTTTTCAAATATATTTCTGTAAAAGATTGGGAAGACAGACAATAAACCCTGGAAAGATTCTGCACCCTGATTCAGTGTCTTTAATGTCTCATGCTATATAATAAAAGGGTGATATGCTAATTAGATAAAGACAAAGTCATTCCAGATCTCTGTCCTTCCTTCTGGACTTTCCAGCTCCTTGGGTGGGCTGCAGCCACAGTATCCAGGAAGCCTCTGCAGCTGCAAGGGTGGGAGCCAGGCAGCCACCCATGGTTAGGGGCAATCAGGAAGGCAGGCAGAGTGGTTAGGGACAATCAGGCAGGCAGGCAGTCAAGCAGTTAGGAGCCAGAGGTCCTGGATTGTGAGAAGATGTCTGACTGCCGGTTTAGGCCCAATCCATCAGGCCTAAACCGGCAGTCAGACATCCCCCGATGGGTCCTGGATTGCGAGAGGGTGCAGGCCAGGCTGAGGGACACCTCCTCCCTGTGCATGAATTTCATGCACCGAGCCTCTAGTAACATTATAAAGAAGTGGAGACTGAAAATTTTGTATAATGAAAGAAAAGTCATTCTTGGAAATATAAATATGTTTCAAGAACAGTTTTTTATTGGCCTTTAGTAAAATAAAAATGCAAATAAGTTAATTTTTGTTTCTAGGTACAATAAAAATTCAAGAATTCATTCACCTTTTGAAATAATTTCCTATACTTACTAAAACTTTCAAAATGCTTATAATTTACTTGGTTGGTAATTGACTTTTCTTGAAAGGCAAAGTTAGAGTATCAAAGAGTAACATTTGAAAATTAAGAAATGCCTAGAAAATTAAAGAACTTTAATTCAATACACATATTTGCTACCATTTATTTCGTTCTGTATTGTCTTCACTTTCTATTACTATATATGATAGCTTAAAAGTTTTAAAAATAATTGTCTCCATAAATGATGGAAATGTTGTTTAGAGAAAAAATCTATGGGATCAAAATAGATATCTCAAACATGTTTAGATTAGCTCCAGTAAGGGAGGGTGCTCTACTTTTACTTCTTTTTGCTTCATAAAGTTAAATAATGAATCTTTGAGTATACTGGGAATGGGGTGCCTGGATGGGCACTTGCTTCTTTTTCCCAATATTTTTGCATTCATTTTTAGAAGCCATTGAAATCTGAAAAAAAAATTATATTGTATATGATTCCTTAATATGTTTCCTATTAACTCCATTCCTCAGGAGAATTGCATCATAGTCTTACCCAACTGCTAATATTATATTTGTCCTCAATTTGTTTCATTGAAAACAATTTCTTTATAAGCTTCATGTATATCTACATTAGCAGGTCAAGGTAGGCACATAAAAAGATTGAAGAATTGAGCTTGTGAGTATTTTTTTAGGGGATTCTAAGATCTACACAGAGAAATGTTAAGAAAGGATCTATGGGGACTGTGGGAAATTGCATCCTATAATTATGCATGATGGGTCGCTCTTATGAAATGCTAAAAGGAGAATGATACTTAGGTTGTCAGGATTTCACCTAAGACATGAGAAGATAAGCAAGTAGTACTGAGTTCCTCTTGGTCTAGTTAGCACTTTTATCATTTGTTTTCCTTGTCATATATGGTGAATCTCTTTAGATCTTTAACTACAGCAAGCATACCTCCTGACTTAGGTGAGTATTTGAATATAATACCAAAAGATAAACAGAGGAAGCTTATATGTTAAGATACTCAGATTCTCAGCATTTTTTTTAGATTTATTCTTCACTTTTGCTAATTGGCACACTCCTGCATACAGATATATACCTGAAAATAGAGCAAGTGAATTTGCATCCGTAAGGTTTAATGTGTTTTTTATATTACACAGATACAGATAAAATATTGATTAATTTCTAGTAAGGTGTATTTAATAGTCATATATTGAGGACAGAAATAAAAAATTTGAATTTTGTATAGATTAGGAGATTCTTTATATAGAAGGTAAAGTTTGAGTTGAGAGTTTAATAATAAATTAGTAATTGTCAGATGGGAAAGACAAGGAGGAGCTAGAGAAAGCCTAAAGGAAGGATTAGAAGCACAGAAAGTATAAGAAAACAGTTGTAGAATTCTAAGTTAGTTTACAGAATTCTAGCATACATTTTATTATGACTGACAGTTTTGTAAGGGCATGTAATGTTATGAGTAATATTACCAGCACATACGAAAATTGTATCTCCTATTGCTAAGTATTTAGTGACTGAAAATATGGCTGGATTTGAAGAAATGATGGGCTGCTCAATTTTCTTCTAGAGAAACTGAGGTCTCCCCCACATATACAATCCTATATAATAAAAGCCTAATATGCAAATTGACCAAAGGGCAGAATGACCAGTCAGTGGGGGGGGCAGGGCCAGCAAGTGGGCAGCACCAGGCCAGCCAAGGTGGGTGCCAACGGGCAGAGGGATGGCGATTGGGGAGTGGTGGTGATCTGTGGTAGTGGAGAGGTGATTGGGGGGTCCAGGCTGGCTGCTCACTGGGCTGGCGCCATCCCCGATTGTCCCACTGGTTGCTTCCTGCAGAGGGAGGCCAGACTGTGGCTAAGGTATGCTACCCAAAGGGCTCCTGGTCTGCAAGAGGGTGCAGGCTGGGTTGAGGGACCCTTTCACAATGCACGGATTTTCGTGCACTCGGCCTCTAGTTATACATAATAAAAGGTCTCTTTAAAGGAGTCCAGAACCTATTGAAAACATATTGTCTATATGACTGGCAACTGATATTAAATCTAAAGTCCAAATTTGATTTTCACTACTTCTCCCTGCTCCCTGAAGTGTTTAAGAACCAGGTTAGTGTATGTGTCCCATGTTCAGGTTAGATTTTTGTAGAGGCAATATTTATTTACTCTAAACCAGTGGTTAGTGACACTATGGACTCGGCAATATTGCTGGGCAGTGGATATATAAAATGAGTGTAAAGAGAAACATGGAGAGGAATATAGTCCTCAATGGAATTCACAGTATCAGCAGTGTAAAGGGTGTCAGATAGAACAACATAAAAAGGGTATTTTGAGAAAGGCAGAAAAACATGATAGAAATAAAACATGCATTTTATAAAAAAATGATGAAAAACACTGCACAAATATCAACTTAGAAGAGACCTTTAAACAGTCCATTTTGTTTGGATAGAATTTCATTTTTATTTTTTTTCAGAATAATAAATTTTAAAAAGATATGGATGCAAAGGCTTATGTCAATGGTTTTAAAAAGTCTCTTAAACTGATTAGCAAAATATTGCAAGTTATCACACAGAATTATAGAAGTAATTAAAATGACATAGAGAATATTAGCAAGAGGAAATAATAGCACCTCTTATAAGAAAATGTGTTTAAACCTAAAATATATATTATCAGAAAGAAAATAATTGGTAAATGAGTACATAAGAAAAATGCAGGTTTGGGGGGGAGGGGGGTGAAAGGTTATAAACAACCAAAAACATCTAATTTCTAGAATAGGACTAAGAAATGATAAATAGATATCAGAACATAATTAGGAAAACTAACTGGAAGAGACTTCTTCTGTACTGGGGTAGAGAATGGCAGAGAGAGAAAAAATGGAGCTAGAAAAATTTTAACAAACGTCTTACAGTTGCTAGAGATAAGTTATTACAGAGTCTGAAAAAAGGAGGAATGTATGAATAGAAATAACTGGAAACCGCTATAGAATTCAGAGCTGCATAAGTTTAGTGGCAACCTTTCCAGAATTACGTTTTTTTCTAATATTATTAATTTATTTGTTGGATAAAATAAATATATAGATTATATTGTGAGATTTTTCAGTTACATGGTGGTAGATAATTAAAGAAACAGGATATTGTGGCAAAGGACTAGTTAATATATTATAATGAATAAAAAGTTAGAGAAGAATGTGAATCAGGAAGATGTAGCAATGGCAGCAATGGTAAACTAAGAGAATATGGGTCTCACATTAATAACTTCTATGAAAGTATGGGGAGTTGAAAATAGAATTAATAAATAAGAGGTAAATGACCAGAGGGCTTGGTGCATTTCTTCACTAGCAAAGATGAATGGTGATTAGGAAAAAAACAAACAAAACAATCAGACAAACAAACAAGCAACCTTTTGAATTTATTGCCCTAAGAGGCTAAGGGAGCAATGTAGTAGACCATATTTTTGGCTCATTTAAAATTGGATGTCCATGATTCCTGAAAATAATTTTTGAAAAAAGAGAGTCTGTGGCCACGCTACATAAGTAAAAAATGAATACCAAACTAGGTGGAATGACAGAGTGATAGGAGGAATTTGGAGTAATCCTTTAACAGCTCTCTCTAAACTATTTTATAAAAATAAAAGCCGACTCCTCAGATGTGTACCTCTTGGTGTAGGCACAAAAAGTGAAGTGATCAAAAGTAAATGTTTCTTAAAGAACAATATGAATTATAATTGTTTATGAGTTTTTTCCAAAAATAAGATTCTAAGATACTGGTGGTAATAAATCTTCATCAGAGTAGAAATGAGCTTTCTCTTTGATATTAAGTCATCCTCAGAAGAAAGCTTCCTTCAGGTGGTGTTGACTCTTGTATGGTGTCGTCACAGACCCACTCTGGCTCTGTCACAGCTGATAGAGACTCTCAAAGACAGTGATCAGCGGGTGTGAAAAATTCAATATGAACAGGTGAGAAGAACATTATTCTGAAAACCAATTTTTTCTTTTCACTTTGAAGAGAAAGAAGAATCAGTACATACTACTAATACTTGAAATGAGCCTGATTCTACAAATTTTCTAAATACTGACTGTGTGTGTGTGTGTGTGTGTGTGTGTGGTGAGATGATAACTGATAGCCTGATAGCCAGGATTAGGAGGAAAGAATTAATGAGAAGAATGGCAAAAAATCAGAAATAGAATAATTATATCAATCCAGAGAGTTAAGAAATAGGATTCTCCATGTAGATTCAAGGAATATATGAGAGCTAAACTGATAGGAGGACAACTAATTAGTGATTACATATTATTTGCATCCTGGATTACTCAGTAATCACTTAAACAATTGCTTACAACAGCAGAGAAGTGAGATTTTCAATGTATTGATTCTTCAAAACTGAAATAATCTTAAAGGAAACCATCTAACTTTTGCATGTATGTGCATTTAATATGTCTTTACAGAAATATACATTCAGCATTAGATTCAAATTTTTGTTGAAATTCAAGAAACAAGCAGATATCTTTTTCATGTATCTTCATCTTGCCTTAGTAGCCTTTCTGAGTAGAGGCCCTTGGAGTAGAATTAAATGGATTTAGAAAAATAACAAAAAAAGTTATTGCAAATATAAATAAATCTTTTTTATCACACAGCAAGATCATTATTAGCTTTGAAGCATAGACTCTGGAAGCATGATATAGTGTAACCATAAGACCAAATATTCTCGTGTAAAATTGAAGTGCAAAATAGTCAAATGAGTTCAGCCTCATGTTTTGATTAGTTCTGTCGCTTTGCTGTTTGTTTATCCAGACCTTGCACAGAGATCCAGCTATAAAGATACCCAATACAAGAATATTGACCTTAATTTTTATTAGTTGTGTGCCTAATTTCAATATGTGAGAGAAAAGTAAACTTCCAAGGAATTGTACTAATGCTTAAATATGAGAATTACCAGCAAATATATATTTGGATCACAGATTACTCATCCATAGCTGAATAAATGGAAACAGAATAGTTTAATAGTATCCAAAGGTGCTTATAAAATACATTAAAATATATTAAAAAGTATTTATTTTAATCAGAAATCAAACCATAAACTGAACAAATATAATTAGTATTTAATATTGCAGAGTATATTTGACATTCCATGTTCTTAGTTTTGATGTTTACTGATTTATTCTACAAAAATAATATTAAATATTAGCTTTTGTATACATATGAAAAATAGAGATATTATTAATTAATCAGATTGTGAAAAAAAACTTTCTAGATAAACAACGAAACAAATTTTAATATATGGTTGTTTCTATTAGGTAAAATATTTTCCAGTTCAGATTTTGCAGAAATCTAGGTGAGAACAGAAAATAGAAGAGAGATAATACACTGACACCTTGAATCAGAAGCTCTAAAGCAGGGAGTTCATCATGTTCAAGCTCAATGGCACAATCTTCATGCCCTCCGTGCTGACACTGGTGGGGATCCCTGGTCTGGGGTCTGTTCAGGCCTGGATTGGCATCCCCTTCTGTGCCATGTACATCGTTGCTCTGTGTGGGAATTCTCTGATCCTGGTCATCATCAAATCTGAGCGCAGCCTCCACGAGCCCATGTATCTCTTCCTGGCAATGCTTGGAGCCACAGACATTGCTCTCAGTACCTGCATCCTGCCAAAGACTCTAGGAATATTCTGGTTTCATCTGTCAAAGATACGCTTTGATGCCTGTCTCTTGCAAATGTGGCTTATTCACACCTTCCAGGCCACTGAATCAGGTATTCTGCTGGCCATGGCCCTGGACCGCTATGTGGCAATCTGTGATCCCCTGAGACATGCAACCATTTTTACCCACCAACTTCTCACTCAGATTGGGGTTGGGGTGACACTCAGAGGAGCCGTTCTTGTGGCTCCATGTCAGATCCTCATCAAATGCCGGTTGAAGTATTATTGGACCACTGTGGTCTCCCATTCATATTGTGAGCACATGGCCATTGTGAAATTGGCAGCAGAAGATACTAGAATCAACAAGATCTATGGTCTGTTTGTGGCTTTCAGTGTACTTGGCTTTGATATAATCTTCATCACAGTATCCTACATTCAAATATTTATAACCGTCTTCAGTCTGCCTCAGAAGGAAGCCAGGCTGAAAGCCTTTAACACCTGCATTGCCCACATTTGTGTCTTCCTTGAGTTTTAACTCCTGGCTTTCTTCTCCTTCTTTACACACAGGTTTGGCTTCCATATTCCACCTTACATTCATATTCTTCTGTCCAATCTTTACCTGCTTGTCCCACCATTGCTCAACCCTATTGTGTATGGTGTGAAGACCAAACAGATTCGAGATCGAGCATCCAAAATTTTCCACTCTAAGGATGCTTCCTGATTTTTTTTTCTTATTTTATATTATACTAGAGGTCTGGTGCATGAAATTTATGCACGGGTTGGGGTGTCCTGCAGCCTGGCCTGCACCCTCTCCAATCTGGCAGTCTGGATCAGGCCTAAATCGGCAGTCGGACATCCCTCTGGCAATCCAGGAACTCTGGCTCCTAACTGCCTTTGCCTGCCTGCCTGATCACTCCTAACTGTGCCCCTGATGGCCTGATTGCCACTAACCACCTCTGCCTGCCTGGCTGCCTGCCTGATCTCGCCCCTAACTATTTGCTGCCCCACTGGCCTGATCACCCTTAACTGACTCTGCCTGGGACCCTGACAACGTGGCTTTGTCTGGAAGGAAGTCGGACCTCTGGAAGATGTCTGGTGGATCCAGTCCAATTAGCATATTACACGTTTATTAGTATAGATAAATAACACTCAGAGAAACCATTATTCTTAGCAAAATTCTGTGCTTTCTCTAGTTCATTGTGTGCAAAAAAAAAGTTTGCATTTAAGACACTAAGGTTCTAAGTGCTATTTAAAACATTTCAGTTTTTTATGTATAAAGAATTAAATCATCAAAGATGCCATTAGAGACAGAAGAATCATAAAGACTTTTTATTCATTCAGTGAAATTCTTTCCTCAATCTTTCAGTGAGAAAGGGTTTTAAAAACACAGTAAATGTAATTGGTTAGCCTATGATTCAAAATGTTGTTTGTGGTGTTCTTTAAAAACTGAATAAATCCAGTGTGAACTTGGGAATTCTAATGATGATGTACTAACTTCTTTTTGTTTTATTTTGATTTCAGTAATTGCCTTCCTCTTTTTCCTCATCATTTTTCTAATTTTCATTATCATTCAATTGTGTGCATATGTGTGTGTGTGTCTGTGTGTGTGTGTTTGAG
>NW_006288438.1:32744-37080 GCF_000327345.1 Myotis davidii
TACACTGTACTTTATTTCCCAAGTTGACCAATGCCCTTCATAGTGTGACAGAATATATATATCCTATTGAAAGTCCCTGCTACTTTTCTAATTATATGTTTTTCCTTGAAGTTCTCTAATTGTATTTTTATGATAATACTGACTTCTGGATGTATGTTCAATTTTCTTACTTGGCCTATTTACATCCATTGTGTTGTTACCTGTACTTGGAAACCCTTGCCCTGTTACCTGATAATATTACTATCATTCTTTAAGACTGAACTCAGTTTTTTCTTGGGATCTCTTTAAACATGTTTAATTACTCTTTTTTCTCCAACACAGTATTATTTTGGTGTTCCATACTTATTTACACATTTAAAAAACCATATTATATTAAATTTATCTTTTTCTACATTATCTGGAATAGATGCTGGATTATTTTTCTTTTCACCTAATTCCTTTGTTTTTCCTCCTCACTTTGTTTTTCATATGTTTTTAGCATATATCTGACTTTTAATAAATGCTCTGACACTACTGATTCTCTCTTGCTGATTGCAGTGACTTGGTAAGATAAGAAATTTAGTAGGATAATTTCGGTGAGTGAATAAGAACAAAATGCTCACTTTTGTATGTGTTTAATAAAGGAATAGGATCTCAGGATAGAGATAACTAGTCAGAAACTCAATTTAGACACCTGGAAAAATACCTTTGCTAATTTTCATATTTCCTATGCCTATCATGGCATTGATACTGGTACATATGAAAGAAGGCTTTGTTGACCATTGTGATACTTGTGTTCCATTCATTATCACATTTAATCCTTACTCTGATTCTATAAAGTATAAAAAATATTTTTCTTTACATTCAATCAATGGTAAAATCTCAATTTACAAACTTAACAATAAAATTCACCAGCTATTAGTGATGGAATCAATATTTGAACTTGACTTTTCTCTCCCTACAGCTCTAGCTCTAAAACATCTGATAAGGCCTCTCAAGATATACTCATTGAAGAAATGAATGAATTACATTAGTGTAAGGAAACACACAGCTATATAAGGCATATAAAAGTTAAATGGATACATATATAGTCAAAAACAAACAAAAATGTTTCCATAGCAAAAAAATAAAAACACACACAAAAAATCACACACATAAAAAGACAGGTTTGAGGAATTAATTTATTTGAACACACACAAATATTCTTTAAATAATTGAAAAACACATATCAACTCTGGTCAAAAATCATCAATTTCCAACTCAGTGAACTCTCACCCAATGAAATGAGCAAAATGTAAAAGAATGTATTGCAGAGATCATTTATACATATGCCCAAAGTAGATTCCCCTGTGCTCCATACAAAATAAAATTAATATTATTAATTAAGAAAATAATTGTTTTCAAATGAAGCTCTTATTAAATGTGAGCAATAATTTATATCCTTCAAAAAGGTATTGATGTCAGTAAGTAGGATTTCGTGTCTCTGAAAATTTCACATAAATTTGGAAATCATTGTAATAGTGATAAAAAAATCTACATTGACTGGACATATATCTAGTAAAATAGAAGTAATCCCTGAAAATTATAATAAGGGGTTAAGGGAGATTCTAGAAAATCTACCACAATGTCTAAAAAAAAGATCAGATGTAGGAGAATAAAATATATTTTAAAAGACTATTCAATATTCTTAAAGTGAATAAGTGTAAGACTTCCATCATGCTAGACAATATTGCAAGGTAAAAAGCAAGTTTTCTGAAGCTCAAGTCCCTGGTTCAAATTCTACATTACTACTTCCTTGTGCCAGTTATGTAAGCCCTCCATCTCAGTTTACTAATTAATACGGTGAGTATAATAAACACCTATCTCACTGTATAGTTTTGTGACTAAAGAAGTAAATATATTAAACTGCTCAGTAAACACGCAAATACACAGTGATCATTATTTGAAAATTAAGTCATTATTACCATAATAAATCAAAAGAAACTTGAGAATAATCATTTTTACATGAGAACTTATAAACAGAGCATGGAACAAATAACAATGAAAACACACCTGTTTCTATAAAATGCATTGTCCCGTGTATTGAGAAGCATTAAATTGTGACAATAATTAGCTTGGTCATTCCACATTTCAGGATATTAAAATGTATCAATAAATATAGAATCCTATATAATAAAGAGGTAATATGCAAATTGACCATCACTCCAACACACAAGATGGCCGCTGCCATTTGGACACAGGATGGCCATCACAAGATGGTCTGCAGGGGAGGGCAGTTGTGGGGGACCCAGGCCTGCAGGGGAAGGCAGTTGGATGGGAACAGGCCTGCAGGGTAGAGCAGTTAGGGGTGACCAGGCCAGCAGGGGAGGGCAGGCACGGGCAATCGGGCTGGCAGGGGAGCAGTTAGACATCAATCAGGCTGGCAGGGGAGTGGTTAGGGTGTGATTAGGCTGGCAGGCAGAAACGGTTAGGGGCAATTAGGCAGGAAGGCAGCAACCAATTGGGAGCCAGCAGTCCTGGATTGTGAAAGGGATGTCCGACTGCCCGTTTAGGTGGGATAGGCCTAAAAGGGCAGTCAGACATCCCTCAATAGGGTCCCAGATTGGAGAGGGTGCAGGCTGGGCTGCAGACACACCCCCATGCATGAATTTCATGCACCAAGCCTCTAGTATGAAATAATAATAATAAATAACAATTGTTGCTAACAGTTATTGAAAGCTTCCAATAAGGAGGCAGCCCTTTATTTCTAAAAGAAAGAAAATATAAATATGAAGCATCAAATATCTCTGATGAAAGACACAGCTGAATGGAGAAATAGCATGTCAGGGTTGCAGGTATTGTTAATGCACTAGGACTTCATGAGACAGATTCTACCAACATGAGTTTGTATACATATATATTTCAGTTTTCAGAAATTTTCTTGTTTGGGAAGAAGAGACCCATCACTCGGTCACGAATCTGTTTGGTCTTGACACCATATACCAAGGGATTGACTGTAGGGGGTACCAGAAGGTACAAACTTGCAAAAATTATGTGGACGCTTGGAGGTACCTTCTTGCCAATGCGGTGAGTTAGGAAGCTAAATAGTGCAGGTGTGTAGAAGGCAAGAATAGTGCAGACATGGGCAGCGCAGGTGCCCAGTGCTTTAGAGCGGGCATTCTGGGAAGAGAGCTGAAAGACAGCCTGGAGGATTTTGATATAGGAGGTGGCTACGAGCCCTAGGTCCAATACCGTCACTGAAAGGGCCACTGAGATGCCATAAGCTCTGTTAACGAGAGTATTGGCACTGGCCAACTTCACCACAGCCATGTGCTCACAATAGGTATGATTGATGACATTTTTGGTATAATATGGTAGCCTCTTAATGAGAAGAGGACAGGGCAAAACCATAAGGGTAGCAATGCCAATCCAGCAGTGAAAGTTTTGCAAACCAGGAATACCAACCAGGAAGAAAGAAGAGATGTAGTGATATGTAGAATTGTCTGCCATGTTAAAACTCAGTAAGTTGCATACTCATGTACACAGGAGCCAGTTAATTCTCCGGTACAAGGAAGCAGTGTAACCGAGTGATTCTTCTATGGCCCAGCAAGTAGGAAATCCAGACACATGATTTAATAGCCTACCTGGAGGGCAGACTCCTCCTAAATCTCTGTCAGTAATCAGGTATACCACTTCGCCATTCTAAGTTTCAGCATCTTCACCTGCAAATAAGATGACTGAGTTCACGTCCTTAGATATTTTTAACTATGTTTTGGAATTATATTCAATTCTACACTGTAGTTTTTATTTCCCATTAGAGTATCAGTTAGTAAGATAATAGTCTCATTATTGTATCAAAGCTAACATGGATTCTATGAAATAAACAGAGAAAAACCAAACAAAAAGATTATCTTTTCAAAGACATTGATACAAAGTGTGGATACATATAAATAAACACACACACACTATGCTACAGGCGTTTCAAAAATAATAATAGTATTCAATCATAGTGAGCATAGCAAAGTAATGAAGAATTTAGAATAAGATCTTCTAAACAAAAATATAGAACGTACTTATCAAAATTAAAGCAAATCAATGCCCTCTCATTGATCAAAGACAAATTTGTCCCTATTTTCAATGAATTCCTTAAGAAAACCTGAAGATATAGAGCATAACATAATCATATATACAAAAATGGAATATATTATTTCTTCATGCTGTCAAATGATTTAAAGTTGCTGAAAATAATCCCAATAGTGTTAATAAGCTCACTATATTTTCTGCAAAGCCCTGACTCCCAGCTGCAGGCATCACTCCTTCTGTCTCTAGCATCTTTCCTGACTAATAATATGAAGGACAAAGCAAGTGCAATTCAGCC
>NW_006288438.1:37136-39917 GCF_000327345.1 Myotis davidii
CTGACCCTGTCCTTTTGTTTTGGTAACTGACCCCTATCATTCTTCCTAGCATCCATGTTCTTCCTATTATCATAACTCTGGCATATGCACTTCACTCTTCTTAACATGATTTAAACTTATAATTTCTCCCAGCATTTCAATTTATGGTCCTGAATGCTATTGATGTGAAAACTCAAGATATATTGATAAATACTACTAATGTCAATGATTCTTTATGTAGACATCTAAATCAAAACAATATGTATGTGTGTGTCGGGGGGTGGGTTTTGGGGTTGGGATAGTCTGCTTATGGTATCCCCATTCTACTATCAAACGGGTTCTTCTAGGCCTATGTGAATAACATCTGAGGTGTTTCCTTGTCAAAAGTTAAAAAAAATTTCATATAATTCATAAAAATTAAGAACTTAAACTTCAGCCACAATAAAGAAACTCAGTGTTGTGGAAATTACTGCATACGGCGATGCAGTCTTTAATCCAAGACAAAGATACGGAATTAGGACAAAACCTGCAAATAATGGACATTCAGAGTATAAAGAGATTTTAAGTATTTATCAAACTCTTGCTGATTGCAATTTCTCAAATGATTGTTTTCCACTTGGAAATTTGGTTGGCCAAGTTCCATTCTTATATTTCCTTCTAGGAGAATCAAACATACAAAAGGCTAACCCACCTAAGATTGCAAACAATCATAATCACTCTAGGTAAATATATGTAAATATTTTAAAATCATCTTTTAGTTTTTTATAAACTAACTTACAAGATAGTAACATGTCATCCACACCAAGAGAAAAGATGCACTTACAAGATCATAACATGCCATCTGTACCACAAGAAAAGCAGTAAAGTGACCTTAACAATGGAAGCTTCCAGTCAGAGCCATAGAATGTGGCACACAGAGGAAATTACGGAGAACTACCACCAAATCGTGGTCTGTTTGTATAGGTACCCCTCTCCCCTCAAAGTCTGTCTTCTCCCAGGCTTATTTGGAAAGAAATTTTGGAGAAATGCATTTGTTTCAATAAGGTTATTCTTTATATTATCTTCAGCAGTCTGCCAGGTACCCCAAATACCTGCCCAGACTTCTCTAATTTTCTATTAGCAATAATATTCCATCTGCTTCTGAACCATATAAGTCCCTTATTTCTTCTGACACCCTGAGCTTTGCTGTTATGTCTGTTTCTGAGTCAGTCAGCATTTTCTCTTGCCTGGAACCTGCCACTTCAGAGTAGAGAACTGTATTGGAATACAGTGGTCTTTTCTTACATTCTTTTTTGAATACATTATGTATTTTATATTAAGGTATTGAAATAAGAACACATAAAAATACCCCAACTAAATTCAGTAAGCTCTCCCATTCTTTTCCATACAAATATATCTTATTTGTTAGCAGCAACAGATATCATCCAACCATTACGAAATCTCAGAACTATCCTTGCCTTCTTTATTTCTACCACTCCAGTCAAGCAGCCATGGAGTCTTTACTTCTGTAATAGGTCTTACCATGTGCTCTTCCTGTTTTCACTTGCATGTCATCGCCTTCATGAGACTGTGAATACACAAAGGAGGGCGCTTAATCTCAGTAAACCCTCAGTGGATTCTGAAGGAAGATCTGATGTTTCTCTATGACCTCCACAGTCCCTCAAGAATTTCACAGATTTTTATCTAGCTCTCAAGGCTTCTGACCCACCAGCAATAACTTATTCATAGTCATTGCCTACCCTTCATTTATTCCAGCTGCTATCATAGAATATGACTTTTTAAAATAATTTCTGATTATGAGTTACAATCTCATAATCCTTGATATATTATAGGTAATGATTAAAAAATAATGATTAGTCTTTGGAAAATATCAAATTATAATTTCTGCTGAAGTATCTAGACCAATATGCATATCTTGGAATGGTTAGAAAATACGGCAGCGTAGCCATCGGCAGTGAGGACTCTGTGGTTAAGTTGGTAGTTATGGTTGCTTTGTAATAGGCTATTTCAATGTTCAGGAGATCCCTCTGGAAGGCTGATGGGTCTCTTAGGAGAAATAAAATTGAAGGCAAAAGAGATCTGGGCCAGGAGGAAGCACAAAGCAATAGCAATGTCTCCCCTGGAAAACTGTACTTACATTGTAAACTTAAAAAGAAATGTTTAATGACTTCTGTTTTAGCTCTGACATGCAATAAGCTCAGAATTGTCATCCCTGCCCTGACCTGGAAAAGCTAGATAAACTGAAGATCAATGACTTTTCTTAAAGCCTTCTTAGAAATGAGGACACAGGGCAAATCATCCACCTCAAACATAGAGAGAGAAGCGCATCCAAGGAGGTACAGCTCCCAGTATCCAGCAGCTTGGAGCAGAGGTATTTAAAGTTACAACAGTCAACACACTTCACTATGAAATCTGACAAGTTGTTGGGGGCTGCATGTAGATTATCATAAGCATGAGAAACTCTACTGTCTTCATTCAGAGGCGTCCCACATATTACATAGACTTTACTTCTAAAAACACCAACAGATTCACAGTTATGATCAAAGAAACATCTCCTGTTGGAAGAGAAGTCAATGTGAAACTCTTCCCAAACCCTCTGTATAAAAACAGCTTCCTCTCCAAGGGGAAAGTCTTAGCTAGAGTATACTACTGAGACCTTATCTCTTCTAACAGTCGAACATTTCAGCCCACTCCATTCCTTCCTAATCTCGTTCTGGGGGACATAAGGGGGGATATAGTCAATAGAGGATAGGGCATCAAAGAGCTAGATTCAAACCACTGAATCCACGGGAGGGAATATAG
>NW_006288438.1:39948-44925 GCF_000327345.1 Myotis davidii
ACAAATCCTCTTCCTCCACAACCTACCACCTCAACAAATCTTTAGTACAATGACAGTGGAATACATTAAAACATAACCTTATCTGAGGAGCAGCAGAAAGTGAAATCCCAAAGCTAAGAATAGAGCCATAATCAGGACATTACTAACCCATACATATAATTTGCCTTTTTCCCTGTGTCCATTAAGATTGCTTGATTATATTAAGCTGTCACCTATTTGACTATCATATGGGAGATTATGATTTTTTTTTATTTTATTGATTATATTAGGGTGATATTGGTCATGAAATTATATAGGTTTCAGGTATACAATTAAAATAATAAAAGTGTAATATGCTAATTAGACCAGACTAGTTGTTGAGTGAATAGAGTAGCATGCCTCAAAGGATAACAGATTGCTATATAGTGGTCCAGAGCCATGGCCAACAGGACTCCTGATTCAATAACCTGAAATGTGTGGATGAGACACGTCTGGAAAAGGCAAGCATCAAAATAGATATCTGGAAAGTGGAACCAAACAATACCAAGTATCTTGGGGACAATGCTGGTGCTAAGTGCAATGTCTGTGGCTCCCAATATGGCCAAGAGGCTCATGGAGACTGGGTTCAGATTTGATGGTGTGTGAAAGTTCCTATCAAAGCAATGAGGTACATAACACAGAATAGAATCCCAAACCAGCACTGTATAGTTTCCAAGCAAGGGATCCCAATAAACACAGCACAGAGGGCATGAACATGGTGTTATTTGGAATGGGCATGGCAGGTCAGGGTCCTTCCTTGCAAAAGAGCCATATTTGGCAAACTATGATTCTCTGTACTGGTCTATGACTATTCTCAACCAGTCACACAAATATTGAATGACAGAAATAGGAGAATCAACCTCAGCAGCTTATTTAGCATTTTTTAAATGAATGAGTGTTCCACTTCTATGGGAACGTATGCACAGGTGACCCAGTTCGCCTCATTTTGATATACCAATACACACGTCAAAGGGTACTTTATTATTTAGGCTGAGCTTAAACCAAAACTAAGAAGAGAGGAGACACAAGAAACAAACAGAATGCAAGAATCACACAGGTTTATTTACCAGAGAGCTGATGGGCTTCAGTCCTTGGCAGGCCCACCCGGAGACACTCGCTGACAGAGACACATGGAGGTCGTCAGATACGCAGCTGCAGGTTCTCGGTTGCTTGACACGAAGAGAGGCCTCTAACCATCTGGGCTCAAGAGCAGAGCCAGGACGGTAGGTTCCAGAGGGGTAAGGAGAACTTCTCGTCTGTGGAGGGCAGACAGGCGTCTGGCTGCTGGTGTGAGGGTCCTTCTT
Organism: Myotis davidii; assembly: GCF_000327345.1. NCBI lineage: Eukaryota > Metazoa > Chordata > Mammalia > Chiroptera > Vespertilionidae > Myotis > Myotis davidii. The sequence goes on from NW_006288438.1 coordinate 41,271, forward strand.
TTATACCTGATGGAGGGGTGTTTTCAATGTCTCATATCAGTGTGCTCCAGTGGTGCCTTCTGGACTTATCGGGGTACACACACAGGGGGCTACAAAGTACTTATCGGGATACACACACAGGGGGCTAAAAAGTACTTATCAGGATACACACACAGGGGGCTACAAAGTACTTATCTGGATACACACACAAGGGTCTTATTGGGGTACACACATGTGGGTTAGGTTTCACTTCTAATATTCACCTCCAACACAAAATGGAGTTTGCTTATACTAATCCCTTTCGTATTAGAAGTGAAACCCAGAAGCGAAGTTTCAGACTAATAGAAATTAAGGTTACTTATATGTACTAAACTTATTACTATAACAATGAGACAATGGACACTGGCCCAACAAAAAGTTTTACCAGTATATACATTAGCAAAATCATCTGTCCACTCAGTGATACCCTCATTTCAAAGACTGAGTATTTGGACACCTATGCCTATGATGGGGCCAATGTGATCAGGCTGCTTGGTAGTGTTCTTCCTCCCCCATTCCACCTTCTCTTTCTTCTTCTAACCTGTTCATGGAAATCAGAATAAATAAATAAATAAATAAATAAATAAATAAATAAATAAACATTGGAATAATACTTTAGACAGAGAAACACCAAAATCCACTATACCTTGAGCCCCGCTTTTCTCTCCTTCTCACTTCTCTCTTTTTAGCATCACTTTAGACAAGCAGGGATGGGTTTTCTATAGAACATACCAACATTTCTTTGATAAATAATGGATTGAAGACTCTTTCTAGCATTGTGATTCCATGAATAAAACTACCTCTCCTTACCTTGAACTTCCTTCCCACCAAGGTATTTGCAAATATGACATTCATGCAGGGTCCAGACTTCATCAAGACAGACATTGGCAGCTGTATAATTTTATATATTATCATGGCAATTCTAATTCAGAAAACAAATCTTATATATAAACTAGTGACCTGGTGCACAAAATTTGTGCACATTAAAAGGGGATTAATTAGAGGAAATATTTTGATATTGCTATTTTCCCTTTCTCTATAATAGAAGTGTCAGAGATGAAAGAAAATTAGTAAAATGTATATGAAAATCTTCTTTCTGTCAGAGTGTGGGGAGCATTGCAGGACCCAGAGGCAAGTCCCTGCCCACCCATGGCACCTCAAAATCACGGGAGACCCAGATACAACGTGTCCCACCCCATTGGGCAAGATTCAGACACAGCCGGCCCCACCCTTGTCAAGCCCCTCTGGGTGGGAGGCACAGACTCAGATCCTTGGGCCTGGCACCATGTGGAGGGTGCAGTCTCAGGGCACCCATCAAGCTGCACCAAGTGGTGGCCGAGGTCTGAGATGCCAAGTCCCACCAGGTGGAGGCATAGCCTCAGGTCCCCCAGCCAGGCACTGGGATGGGGGTGCACCTCAGGTCCCCCTTCAAACCCTGCCAGGTGGGGGGTGGGGCCTGAGGTACCCCATCAAGCCCTGTCAGGTGGCAATAAAAACAATAAAAAACAATCAAACAAAAGGAGACTAAATAGTATACTACTGAAAAATGAATGGGTTATCAAAGAGATCAAAAAAGAAATAGAAAACATCCTGGCAACAAATGAAAATGAAAACACAGCAATCAAAAATCTACAGGAGACAGTGAAAGCAGTCCTGAGTGGGATATTCAAAGCATTATAGGCCTACTTAAATGCCGCAGTCTTTTCGCAGTAAGGGTTCAAGAACCTGGAGAAGAGGCTGTGACATAAATGTATAGAGATTAGACAAGATATATAAATTTGGGAGGCATTGGGGGAACCAGATGGAAGCCAATTCTCTAGCGGAATGGCTCCCTGAATGTCAGGAACCAGGGCTTTTTACTCACACATTTTGCCCTTTAGCAAAGCAGATATTCATATCAAAGGTAAGATTTGGTAAACAATAAAGGATTATCAGGTTAGGGGAATTGCCCTCAGCTGTTTGGCAACAGATAATAATATGCTTAATAATAAGCCTTCTGATGAACTTCTCACGTTTATTATGCTAACTACTGTTCTTAGCCTCCAGCACTTCAAGAAACAAATAAACAAACAAAAAATAAAACCACTGGTAATAAGTTATCTGATCCTACCAGTTAAAGCACTAAAAAGAGAGCAATAAGAAAAGCCAAGAGTAAGTAGAAGAAAGAAATAATTAAGATCAGAGTGGAAATAAATGACAGACTCACCAAGAAACAAAGATGAAGGACACAAGTAAACAAAATAAAAAATGAAAGAGGGGAAGTAACAACCAACCCCATATAAATAAAAAGGATTATTAAAAAAAATACTATTAACAGCTGTACTCCAAAAACCTGGACAACCTAGACAAAATGTACATATTCCTAGAAAAATACAACCTTCCAAAACTCAATCAGGAAGAATCAGAAAACCTGAATAGTCCTATAATTGCCAATGAAATTGAAGCAGTAATCAAAAAACTTCCAGCAAACAAAATACCTTGTCTGGACAGCTTCACGGGGGACATTTAATAAACATGCAAAGAAGAAGTAACACTGATCCTCCTAAGGCTATTCCAAAAAATTCACGAGGAAGGAACACTTCAAATTCTTTCTATGAAGCCAGCATTACCCTAATCCCAAAACCAGATAAAGACACTACAAAGAAACACAATTACAAATTGAAAGATGAAAGCCATATGATCATATCAATTGATGCTGAAAAAGCAAGTGTCAAAATCCAATACCCTTTTTTGATAAAAACTCTCAGCAAAACGGGAATAGAGGGATCATACCTCAACATAAGAAAAGCCTTATATGACAAACCTACAGCCAATGTCATACTCAATGGGCAAATACTAAAACCTTTTCCTCTAAAAAGAGGAACAAGACAGAGATACTCACTATCACCACTCTTATTAAACACTAGAGGCCTGATGCACAAAATTTGTGCCAGGGCCTTGGCTGCTGCCACCACAGCGGATGCCTCGGCCTCAGCCCCTGCCTGCTGTGGCTTTGTCCAAAAGAAAGGATTCTGGAAGCGTGTTTGGTCTAATTAGCACATCATGCTTTCATTATTATAAAAGTTCTAGCCATAGCAATCAAGCAAGAAGAAGAAATCATAGGTATCCAAATTGGAAAAGAAGTAAAACTTGCTATTCACAGATGACATGATATTGTACACAGAAAACCCTAAAGACTACAGCAAAAAACTACTAGATTTTGTAAATGAATTCAGAAACGTAATATGATACAAAATTAAAACCTAGAAGTCTATGGCACTTTTATACACCAATAATGAACTCACAGAAAGAAAAACTAAAAAAAAAAAAAGAATTCCATTTACCATTGATACCTAGAAATAAACTTAACTAATGAGGTAAAAGACTTGTACTTAGACTACAGGATGCTGAAAAAAGAAAATAGAGGGAAAGATATAAACAAGTGGAAGAACACACTGTATTCATGGATTGGTAGACTCAACATCCTTAAAATGTCCATAATACCCAAAGAGATCTATACATTCAATGCATTCCCAATTAAAATACCAATGGCATATTTCACAGACCTAGAACTAACTCCAAAAAAAATTTATATGGAATCAAAAAATACCTCAAATAGCTGAAGCAATACTGAGAAAGAAAAACAAAGTTGGAGTTA